>NC_092175.1:43291116-43401116 GCF_045791955.1 Oncorhynchus clarkii lewisi | reverse complement strand
CATCACACCCCCCAGACATGCTAACCTCTCACCATTACACACACATCACACCCCCATTACACACATCACACCCCCAAGACATGCTAACCTCTCACCATTACACACACATCATAATACCCATAAGACATGCTAACCTCTCACCATTACACACATATCATAATACCCATAAGACATGCTAACCTCTCACCATTACACATCATCATACCCCTAAGACATGCTAACCTCTCACCATTACACACATCACACCCCCATTACACACATCACACCCCCCAGACATGCTAACCTCTCACCATTACACACATCACACCTTTAACCTTAATAGTCATCGTATCATTTCAAATCCAAAGTACTGGAGTACAGAGCCAAAACAAGAACAACAAACCCTAACCCTATACTGTTGGAGTTCACTGTAGTCTGGTGAACGGGTGGAGTGGGGGAGCTGCAAGGGGTCTGTGTGTCTGAGTGATATGGACTGAATGTCAACCACTGTGTGTGTGTGTGCGTGTGTGTGTGTGTGTGTGTGTGGGTGGGTGGGTGGGTGGGTGGGTGTGTGAGAGAGAGAGAGAAATAGAGAGAGAGAGAGAGATTGTCTGTTTTTTGAGTTGTGTGTTTGTTTGTGAAGCAGTGTGTGTGTGGGTGGGTGTGTGTATGTGTTTAACTATGTTTGTTTACTAAGAATAGTAAACAAACAATTTTGTTAGTCCCCACAAGGTCAAGAGCTAGGGTTAGAATTAGGGTTAGGAGCTAGGGTTAGGAGCTAGGGTTAGAATTAGGGTTAGGAGCTAGGGTTAGAATTAGGGTTAGGAGCTAGGGTTAGAATTAGGGTTAGGAGCTAGGATTAGAATTAGGAGCTAGGATTAGAATTAGGGTTAGGAGCTAGGGTTAGAATTAGGGTTAGGAGCTAGGGTTAGGAGGTAGGGTTAGAATTAGGGTTAGGAGCTAGGGTTAGAATTAGGGTTAGGAGCTAGGGTTAGGAGGTAGGGTTAGAATTAGGGTTAGGAGCTAGGGTTAGAATTAGGGTTAGGAGCTAGGGTTAGAATTAGGGTTAGGAGCTAGGGTTAGAATTAGGGTTAGGAGCTAGGGTTAGAATTAGGGTTAGGAGCTAGGGTTAGAATTAGGATTAGGAGCTAGGGTTAGGAGCTAGGGTTAGAATTAGGGTTAGGAGCTAGGGTTATGTTTAGTTATTTTTGGGTTAATATGGTTAGGGAAAATAGGATTTTGAATGGGACTGAATTGTGTGTCTCTACAAGGTTAGTTATACAAGTGTGAGTGTGTGCTTGTGTGTTACAGAGAGAGATGAGGAGAGGAGAGGGACTCCGAGGGCTGTGATAGATCACATTAATATAAAGCTGTCAAAGAGGGCTGAGCAGCAGCGTTTATCTCTGTTTACGGAGGTGTGTGTGTGTGTGTGTGTGTGTGTGTGTGTGTGTGTGGGGCTGAGTAGCAACGTTAATCTCTGTTTACGGAAAGGTGTGTGTGTGTGTGTGTGTGTGTGTGGGGCTGAGCAGCAACGTTAATCTCTGTTTACGGAAAGGTGTGTGTGTGTGTGTGTGTGTGTGTGTGTGTGTGTGGGGCTGAGCAGCAACGTTAATCACTGCTTACGGAGGTGTGTGTGTGTGTGTGTGTGGGGCTGAGCAGCAACGTTTATCTCTGTTTACGGAGTTGTGTGACTTCTCTTCTACCAACCTGTCTCTGTACAACTCAGTCTATATATCACTAGAGTCTAATAACAGGTGTTCTTTGTCATGTGGCTCCACTGTCTTCCAGTACAAATCAGCTAGACTATCTGGACCCTCTCTTTCTAAAACTATCCGCCTCCATTGTTGAAACCCCTATTACCAGCCTGTTCAACCTCTCTGTCATATCGTCCGAGATCCCTAAAGATTGGAAAGCTGCCGCGGTCATCACCCTCTTCAAAGGGGGAGACATTCTAGACCCAAACTGTTACAGACCTATATCCATCCTGCCCTGCCTTTCTAAAGTCTTCGAAAGCCAAGTTAATAAACAGATCACTGACCATTTCGAATCCCACCGTACCTTCTCTGCTATGCAATCTGGTTTCCGAGCCGGTCACGGGTGCACCTCAGCCACGCTCAAGGTCCTAAACGATATCATAACCGCCATCGATAAAAGACATTACTGTGCAGCCGTCTTCATCAACCTGGCCAAGGCTTTAGACTCTGTCAATCACCGTATTCTTATTGGCAGACTCAATAGCCTTGGTTTCTCAAATGACTGCCTCGCCTGGTTCACCAACTACTTCGCAGACAGAGTTCAGTGTGTCAAATCGGAGGGCCTGTTGTCCTGTCCTCTGGCAGTCTCTATGGGGGTGCCACAGGGTTCAATTCTCTGGCCGACTCTTTTCTCTGTATATATCAATGATGTCGCTCTTGCTGCGGGCGATTCCCTGATCCACCTCTACGCAGACGACACCATTCTGTATGCTTCTGGCCCTTCCTTGGACACTGTGCTATCTAACCTCGAAATGAGCTTCAATGCCATAAAACACTCCTTCCGTGGCCTCCAACTGCTCTTAAACGCTAGTAAAACCAAATGCTTGTTTTTCAACCGTTCGCTGCCCACACCCGCCCGCCCGACTAGCATCACCACCCTGGACGGTTCCGACCTAGAATATGTGGACAACTATAAATACCTAGGTGTCTGGCTAGACTGTAAACTCTCCTTCCAGACTCACATTAAACATCTCCAATCCAAAATCAAATCTAGAATCGGCTTTCTATTTCGCAACAAAGACTTCTTCACTCACGCCGCCAAACTTACCCTCGTAAAACTGACTATCCTACCGATCCTCGACTTCGCGATGTCATCTACAAAATAGCTTCCAACACTCTACTCAGCAAACTGGATGCAGTCTATCACTGTGCCATCCGTTTTGTTACCAAATCCCCTTATACCACCCACCACTGCGACCTGGTCGCAGCCAGATCGTAGCCAGATCCACTGGCTCCAGGTCATCTATAAGTCTATGCTAGGTAAAGCTCTGCCTTATCTCAGTTCACTGGTCACGATAACAACACCCACCCGTAGCACACGTCCCAGCAGGTATATCTCACTGATCATCCCCAAGGCCAACACCTCACTTGGTCGTCTTTCCTTCCAGTTCTCTGCTGCCAGTGACTGGAACTAATTGCAAAAATTGCTGAAGTTGGAGACTTTTATCTCCCTCACCAACTTTAAACATCAACTATCTGAGCAGCTAACCGATCACTGCAGCTGTACATAGTTTATCGGTAAATAGCCCACCCAATCTACCTACCTCATCCCCATACTGTCTTTATTTAATGTAATTTTCTGCTAATTTTCTGCTTTATTTAATTTTCTGCTTTATTTGATTTTCTGCTTTATTTAATTTTCTGCTTGCACACCAGTATCTCTACCTGCACATCGTCAACTGCTCGTTTATCACTCCAGTGTTAATCTGCTAAATTGTAATTATACGCTCCTATCTCTTATTTATTGCCTAACTCCTCATGCCTTTTGCACACACTGTATATAGACTTTCTTTTCTCTACTGTGTCATTGACTTGTTTGTGTTATTGGCTTGTTTATTGTTTACTCCATGTGTAACTCTGTGTTGTCTGTTCACAGTTCTTTGCTTTATCTTGGCCAGGTCGCAGTTGTAAATGAAAACTTGTTCTCAACTAGCCTACCTGGTTAAATAAAGGTGTTCTCAACCTGCCTACCTGGTTAAATAAAGGTGTTCTCAACTAGCCTACCTGGTTAAATAAAGGTGTTCTCAACTAGCCTACCTGGTTAAATAAAGGTGTTCTCAACTAGCCTACCTGGTTAAATAAAGGTGTTCTCAACTAGCCTACCTGGTTAAATAAAGGTGTTCTCAACTAGCCTACCTGGTTAAATAAAGGTGTTCTCAACTAGCCTACCTGGTTAAATAAAGGTGTTCTCAACTGGCCTACCTGGTTAAATAAAGGTGTTCTCAACTAGCCTACCTGGTTAAATAAAGGTGTTCTCAACTGGCCTACCTGGTTAAATAAAGGTGTTCTCAACTGGCCTACCTGGTTAAATAAAGGTGTTCTCAACTGGCCTACCTGGTTAAATAAAGGTGTTCTCAACTAGCCTACCTGGTTAAATAAAGGTGTTCTCAACTGGCCTACCTGGTTAAATAAAGGTGTTCTCAACTAGCCTACCTGGTTAAATAAAGGTGTTCTCAACTGGCCTACCTGGTTAAATAAAGGTGTTCTCAACTGGCCTACCTGGTTAAATAAAGGTGTTCTCAACTAGCCTACCTGGTTAAATAAAGGTGTTCTCAACTAGCCTACCTGGTTAAATAAAGGTGTTCTCAACTGGCCTACCTGGTTAAATAAAGGTGTTCTCAACTAGCCTACCTGGTTAAATAAAGGTGTTCTCAACTGGCCTACCTGGTTAAATAAAGGTGTTCTCAACTGGCCTACCTGGTTAAATAAAGGTGAAATATATATTTTTTAAAAATAGTTCAGTCATGTGCATGATGAAGAGAGTGTGAGAATAGCAACCATAACAACAACAAAAACAGTAAAAAGTAGATATCGTGCAAGAGAGGTTTATCAATTCCATGACAGTTGTTTCTGTTCCACAGTGAAACCTCACACAGAGACAGAGACAGAGAGAGAGAGGGCAGGGAGAGACAGACAGAGAGAGAGAGAGAGACAGAGAGGGCAGGGAGAGAGAGACAGAGAGGGCAGGGAAAGAGAGACAGAGAGGGCAGGGAGAGAGAGAGAGGGCAGAGAGGGCAGGGAGAGAGAGACAGAGAACAAAAGAGAGAAATACACAGAGACCACAACAACACAAACATGGGCAAACACACCACAAACACTAACAAAAAAGTTGACCATGTCTCCTGCACATTACCTCAGGGTTACCATGTCTCCAGAACATTACCTCAGGGTTACCATGTCTCCAGAACATTACCTCAGGGTTGCCATGTCTCCAGAACATTACCTCAGGGTAACCATGTCCCCAGAACATTACCCCAGGGTAACCATGTCCCCATAACATTACCCCAGGGTAACCATGTCCCCAGAACATTACCTCAGGGTTGCCATGTCTCCAGAACAGTAGGCATGTCTCCAGAACATTACCTCAGGGTTGCCATGTCTCCAGAACAGTAGGCATGTCTCCAGAACATTACCTCAGGGTTGCCATGTCTCCAGAACAGTAGGCATGTCTCCAGAACATTACCTCAGGGTTACCATGTCCCCAGAACATTACCCCAGGGTAACCATGTCCCCAGAACATTACCCCAGGGTAACCATGTCTCCAGAACAGTAGGCATGTCTCCAGAACATTACCTCAGGGTTGCCATGTCTCCAGAACAGTAGGCATGTCTCCAGAACATTACCTCAGGGTTACCATGTCCCCAGAACATTACCTCAGGGTTACCATGTCCCCAGAACATTACCCCAGGGTTACCATGTCCCCAGAACATTACCTCAGGGTTGCCATGTCTCCAGAACATTACCTCAGGGTTACCATGTCTCCAGAACATTACCTCAGGGTAACCATGTCTCCAGAATAGTAGGCATGTCTCCAGAACATTACCTCAGGGTAACCATGTCTCCAGAACAGTAGGCATGTCTCCAGAACATTACCTCAGGGTTGCCATGTCTCCAGAACATTACCTCAGGGTAACCATGTCCCCAGAACATTACCTCAGGGTAACCATGTCCCCAGAACATTACCCCAGGGTAACCATGTCCCCATAACATTACCCCAGGGTTACCATGTCTCCAGAACATTACCTCAGGGTTGCCATGTCTCCAGAACAGTAGGCATGTCTCCAGAACATTACCTCAGGGTTGCCATGTCTCCAGAACAGTAGGCATGTCTCCAGAACATTACCTCAGGGTTGCCATGTCTCCAGAACAGTAGGCATGTCTCCAGAACATTACCTCAGGGTTGCCATGTCTCCAGAACAGTAGGCATGTCTCCAGAACATTACCTCAGGGTTGCCATGTCTCCAGAACATTACCTCAGGGTTACCATGTCTCCAGAACATTACCCCAGGGTTACCATGTCTCCAGAACATTACCACAGGGTAACCATGTCCCCAGAACATTACCCCAGGGTAACCATGTCCCCATAACATTACCCCAGGGTTACCATGTCTCCAGAACATTACCTCAGGGTTGCCATGTCTCCAGAACAGTAGGCATGTCTCCAGAACATTACCTCAGGGTTGCCATGTCTCCAGAACAGTAGGCATGTCTCCAGAACATTACCTCAGGGTTGCCATGTCTCCAGAACAGTAGGCATGTCTCCAGAACATTACCTCAGGGTTGCCATGTCTCCAGAACAGTAGGCATGTCTCCAGAACATTACCTCAGGGTTGCCATGTCTCCAGAACATTACCTCAGGGTTACCATGTCTCCAGAACATTACCCCAGGGTTACCATGTCTCCAGAACATTACCACAGGGTAACCATGTCCCCAGAACATTACCTCAGGGTAACCATGTCTCCAGAACATTACCTCAGGGTTGCCATGTCTCCAGAACAGTAGGCATGTCTCCAGAACATTACCTCAGGTTTGCCATGTCTCCAGAACAGTAGGCATGTCTCCAGAACATTACCTCAGGGTTGCCATGTCTCCAGAACAGTAGGCATGTCTCCAGAACATTACCTCAGGGTTGCCATGTCTCCAGAACATTACCTCAGGGTTACCATGTCTCCAGAACATTACCCCAGGGTTACCATGTCTCCAGAACATTACCACAGGGTAACCATGTCCCCAGAACATTACCTCAGGGTAACCATGTCTCCAGAACATTACCTCAGGGTTGCCATGTCTCCAGAACAGTAGGCATGTCTCCAGAACATTACCTCAGGGTTGCCATGTCTCCAGAACATTACCTCAGGGTTACCATGTCTCCAGAACATTACCCCAGGGTTACCATGTCTCCAGAACATTACCACAGGGTAACCATGTCCCCAGAACATTACCCCAGGGTAACCATGTCTCCAGAACATTACCTCAGGGTTGCCATGTCTCCAGAACATTACCTCAGGGTTGCCGTGTCTCCAGAACAGTAGGCATGTCTCCAGAACATTACCTCAGGGTTGCCATGTCTCCAGAACAGTAGGCATGTCTCCAGAACATTACCTCCGGGTTGCCATGTCTCCAGAACATTACCTCCGGGTTGCCATGTCTCCAGAACATTTGTACACTTCTTTAAGCATGTTACCCTTTACGGAGCTTCCAGAATAAAATACATGAATAGTGTATTTCAGAGAGGAGTCTGGTGGGGTTTACTGCCATGTATCCAAGGCAGAGGTACTATCACACACCATCCCACAGACCGCTAGAGGCCACCGTAAACTCCACACTGGTACACAAAGCTAGGTGACATACACACGGACGGACGCACACACAGAGAATCAGACATGCATGCAGTCACTCACTCACAAACACACGCACACACCTAGCATATACTGTAAAACCTGCTAGAGCCTTGTTGAAGTTAAGGGATTGGGTTGAGGGATAAAATAGGATTCTGTAATGGAGGGTTGAGGGTTAAAATAGGATTCTGTAATGGAGGGGTGCTACAATTCTGCATAGTGCATTTTTAATTCCTGGGATAATAAATAGAAAAATAATACATAAAAGCACAAGAAAAACATCTTAATGACTAATAATTATTTATAGATTTAGATATGTTTAGATTATTTATAGATTTAGTCATGTTTAGATTTAGTCATGTTTAGATTATTTATAGATTTAGTCATGTTTAGATTATTTATAGATTTAGTTATGTTTAGATTATTTATAGATTTAGTTATGTTTAGATTATTAATATATTAATTTAGATTATTTATAGATTTAGTTATATTTAAATTATTAATATATTAATTTAGATTATTTATAGATTTAGTTATATTTAGATTATGAATATATTAATTTAGATTATTTATAGATTTAGTTATATTTAGATTATTAATATAATTAGTGATATTTAAATGATTTATATATTTAGTTATATTTAGATTTATAGATTTAGTTATATTTAGATTATTAATATATGAATTTAGATTATTTATAGATTTAGTTATATTTAGATTATTAATATATGAATTTAGATTATTTATAGATTTAGTTATATTTAGATTATTAATATATTAATTTAGATTATTAATATAATTAGTTATATTTAAATGATTTATATATTTAGTTATATTTAGATTTATAGATTTAGTTATATTTAGATTATTTATAGATTTAGTATATTTAGAATATTAATATATTAATTTAGATTATTTATAGATTTAGTTATATTTAGATTTATAGATTTAGTTATATTTAGATTATTTATAGATTTACATTATTCATAGATTAAATTTTGTTTAGATTATTTTTAGATGTAGTTATGTTTAGATTATTAATTGACTAAATGATGATGTTATTCAGATGTTGGTTTGGTTGAGAGCAGGGAGGGGAGGGGAGGGGAGGGTGTTGTACTACTATAACTGTAGGTGTCACTGAAAGGTTACTAAAGGTTACTAAAGGTTACTAAAAGGTTACTAAAGGTTACTAAAAGGTTACTAAAGGTTACTAAAGGTTACTAAAAGGTTACTAAAGGTTACTAAAAGGTTACTAAAGGTTACTAAAGGTTACTAAAAGGTTACTAGAAGGTTACTAAAGGTTACTAAAGGTTACTAGAAGGTTACTAAAAGGTTACTAAATGTTACTAAAAGGTTACTAAAGGTTACTAAAGGTTACTAGAAGGTTACTAGAAGGTTACTAAAGGTTACTAAAGGTTACTAGAAGGTTACTAAAGGTTACTAGAAGGTTACCAGAAGGTTACTAAAAGGTTACCAAAAGGTTACCAGGAGGTTACTAAAAGGTTACGGCTCAGTTCAGGGTTTACAGTATCAGTAGGGTCTTTACTGTAGAAATAGGAGTTTACCGGCCCACAGTACCGACCACAGGACCGGCTCAGTGGCCCCATGACCCAGTATCTATAAACCCAGTGGTCCCAGCAGCCTCTAGGATGGGTGTTAACGTTGACCTGTAACCTAAATACCTTGCTGCATGAGAGCTCCCACTCCGAACCAGAAACTATTGAGTAAGGTGAAATTATTCTCTAGCAACTCTGATGAGGGGTTGCAGGGGTGAGGGTTGTACCACTCGTAGGGAGTAAACCTGGGGGAGGAGGGAGAGGAGAGAGGGAGGGAGAGGAAAGAGGGGAGGGGGAGAGAAGGGGAAGGAGCAAGGGGAGAGAAGGGGGAGGGAGAGGGGATTGAGGGGGAGGAAAGGGGAGAGAGGGAGAGAGAGAGAGTAAAACACAGCACATAGTGACATACTGTACTTTAGTTACAATCGACAACATGAACCACAGTTAAAGACTGAACTGAAACCAACAAACCTTCTGTTAACAATGCTGTTATTTTTTCAATGAAATCAAATAGCCTCGTTCTCCTTTTGAACAACCTCAACACACATCCGGGACCACAACATGCTACTGGAGGATAGGATGGATCACACAGTCCTATCTACTGGAGGATAGGATGGATCACACAGTCCTATCTACTGGAGGATAGGATGGATCACACAGTCCTATCTACTGGAGGATAGGATGGATCACACAGTCCTATCTACTGGAGGATAGGATGGATCACACAGTCCTATCTACTGGAGGATAGGATGGATCACACAGTCCTATCTACTGGAGGATAGGATGGATCACACAGTCCTATCTACTGGAGGATAGGATGGATCACACAGTCCTATCTACTGGAGGATAGGATGGATCACACAGTCCTATCTACTGGAGGATAGGATGGATCACCCAGTCCTATCTACTGGAGGATAGGATGGATCACCCAGTCCTATCTACTGGAGGATAGGATGGATCACACAGTCCTATCTACTGGAGGATAGGATGGATCACACAGTCCTATCTACTGGAGGATAGGATGGATCACACAGTCCTATCTACTGGAGGATAGGATGGATCACACAGTCCTATCTACTGGAGGATAGGATGGATCACACAGTCCTATCTACTGGAGGATAGGATGGATCACACAGTCCTATCTACTGGAGGATAGGATGGATCACACAGTCCTATCTACTGGAGGATAGGATGGATCACACAGTCCTATCTACTGGAGGATAGGATGGATCACACAGTCCTATCTACTGGAGGATAGGATGGATCACACAGTCCTATCTACTGGAGGATAAGATGGATCACACAGTCCTATCTACTGGAGGATAAGATGGATCACACAGTCCTATCTACTGGAGGATAGGATGGATCACACAGTCCTATCTACTGGAGGATAGGATGGATCACACAGTCCTATCTACTGGAGGATAGGATGGATCACACAGTCCTATCTACTGGAGGATAGGATGGATCACACAGTCCTATCTACTGGAGGATAGGATGGATCACACAGTCCTATCTACTGGAGGATAGGATGGATCACACAGTCCTATCTACTGGAGGATAAGATGGATCACACAGTCCTATCTACTGGAGGATAGGATGGATCACACAGTCCTATCTACTGGAGGATAGGATGGATCACACAGTCCTATCTACTGGAGGATAGGATGGATCACACAGTCCTATCTACTGGAGGATAGGATGGATCACACAGTCCTATCTACTGGAGGATAGGATGGATCACACAGTCCTATCTACTGGAGGATAGAATGGATCACACAGTCCTATCTACTGGAGGATAGGATGGATCACACAGTCCTATCTACTGGAGGATAGGATAGATCACACAGTCCTATTTACTGGAGGATAGGATGGATCACACAGTCCTATCTACTGGAGGATAGGATGGATCACACAGTCCTATCTACTGGAGGATAAGATGGATCACCCAGTCCTATCTACTGGAGGATAGGATGGATCACACAGTCCTATCTACTGGAGGATAGGATGGATCACCCAGTCCTATCTACTGGAGGATAGGATGGATCACCCAGTCCTATCTACTGGAGGATAGGATGGATCACACAGTCCTATCTACTGGAGGATAAGATGGATCACCCAGTCCTATCTACTGGAGGATAGGATGGATCACACAGTCCTATCTACTGGAGGATAAGATGGATCACCCAGTCCTATCTACTGGAGGATAGGATGGATCACCCAGTCCTATCTACTGGAGGATAGGATGGATCACCCAGTCCTATCTACTGGAGGATAGGATGGATCACACAGTCCTATCTACTGGAGGATAGGATGGATCACACAGTCCTATCTACTGGAGGATAAGATGGATCACCCAGTCCTATCTACTGGAGGATAGGATGGATCACACAGTCCTATCTACTGGAGGACAGGATGGATCACACAGTCCTATCTACTGGAGGATAAGATGGATCACCCAGTCCTATCTACTGGAGGACAGGATGGATCACACAGTCCTATCTACTGGAGGATAGGATGGATCACACAGTCCTATCTACTGGAGGATAGGATGGATCACACAGTCCTATCTACTGGAGGACAGGATGGATCACACAGTCCTATCTACTGGAGGATAGGATGGATCACACAGTCCTATCTACTGGAGGACAGGATGGATCACACAGTCCTATCTACTGGAGGATAAGATGGATCACCCAGTCCTATCTACTGGAGGATAGGATGGATCACACAGTCCTATCTACTGGAGGATAAGATGGATCACCCAGTCCTATCTACTGGAGGATAAGATGGATCACCCAGTCCTATCTACTGGAGGATAGGATGGATCACCCAGTCCTATCTACTGGAGGACAGGATGGATCACACAGTCCTATCTACTGGAGGATAGGATGGATCACCCAGTCCTATCTACTGGAGGACAGGATGGATCACCCAGTCCTATCTACTGGAGGATAGGATGGATCACCCAGTCCTATCTACTGGAGGATAAGATGGATCACCCAGTCCTATCTACTGGAGGATAGGATGGATCACACAGTCCTATCTACTGGAGGATAAGATGGATCACCCAGTCCTATCTACTGGAGGATAGGATGGATCACACAGTCCTATCTACTGGAGGACAGGATGGATCACACAGTCCTATCTACTGGAGGATAGGATGGATCACCCAGTCCTATCTACTGGAGGACAGGATGGATCACACAGTCCTATCTACTGGAGGATAGGATGGATCACCCAGTCCTATCTACTGGAGGACAGGATGGATCACCCAGTCCTATCTACTGGAGGATAGGATGGATCACACAGTCCTATCTACTGGAGGATAGGATGGATCACCCAGTCCTATCTACTGGAGGACAGGATGGATCACCCAGTCCTATCTACTGGAGGATAGGATGGATCACCCAGTCCTATCTACTGGAGGATAGGATGGATCACCCAGTCCTATCTACTGGAGGACAGGATGGATCACACAGTCCTATCTACTGGAGGATAGGATGGATCACCCAGTCCTATCTACTGGAGGACAGGATGGATCACCCAGTCCTATCTACTGGAGGATAGGATGGATCACCCAGTCCTATCTACTGGAGGATAGGATGGATCACACAGTCCTATCTACTGGAGGATAAGATGGATCACCCAGTCCTATCTACTGGAGGATAGGATGGATCACCCAGACTGTTGGGCTGTTAAAGTGTGAAATGCTTTGGTTTTGGGGTTGATTCCTTAACTAGCAATGACAATTGCTGAATCCCTAACTAACCCCTACATGCTAGCAGCACCCTACACCCTACACCCTCGCCCCTAAAACCCTTTACCCTAATCACTTACCTGGCGATGACAAACAGGACACAGCTCACTCCGGTGCAGGCCAGTAGTACGTACATCCAGATGTCAGGCGACAGGGGGTTGAGGAAGGAGAACACTCCAGGGTTGGTGCCGTTGGGTTTCCTGTACAGGATACTGATGCCCAGAGTCATGAAGGGCTTAGAGAAGTCTATCACCTTCTCCCTCACATATGTGATGGTCAGAGGGGCTACTGCCAGATCAGCTATCTGAGAGGAGAGGGAAGGGGTGATGGTCAGAGAGGTATTTTAATTACATTTTAAATTCACCTCGGTTTAGGTTGGCCTTGGAATCAACTACTTCTAGGTCTCCGAGCGGGTGACATCACTTCAATCCACGATGGATTCTCTAGAGTGATGGATTCCACTAGCGTGATGGATTCCTCTAGTGATGGATTCCACTAGAGTGATGGATTCCACTAGAGTGATGGATTCCTCTAGAGTGATGGATTCCTCTAGAGTGATATATTCCTCTAGAGTGATGGATTCCTCTAGAGTGATGGATTCCTCTAGAGTGATATATTCCTCTAGAGTGATGGATTCCTCTAGAGTGATGGATTCCTCTAGAGTGATGGATTCCACTAGAGTGATGGATTCCACTAGAGTGATGGATTCCTCTAGTGATGGATTCCACTAGAGTGATGGATTCCACTAGAGTGATGGATTCCTCTAGAGTGATGGATTCCTCTAGAGTGATGGATTCTTCTAGAGTGATGGATTCTTCTAGAGTGATGGATTCCTCTAGAGTGATGGATTCCACTAGAGTGATGGATCCCACTAGAGTGATGGATTCCTCTGGAGTGATGGATTCCACTAGTGATGGATTCCTCTAGAGTGATGGCGTCCTCTAGAGTGATGGATTCCACTAGAGTGATGGATTCCTCTAGAGTGATGGATTCCACTAGAGTAATGGATTCCACTAGAGCGATGGATTCCTCTAGAGTGATGGATTCCACTAGAGTGATGGATTCCACTAGAGTGATGTATTCTACTAGAATGATGGATTCCACTAGAGTGATGGATTCCTCTAGAGTGATGGATTCTACTAGAGTGATGGATTCCTCTAGAGTGATGGATTCCTCTAGAGTGATGGATTCCACTAGAATGATGGATTCCACTAGAATGATGGATTCCACTAGAGTGATGGATTCCTCTAGAGCGATGGATTCTACTAGAGTGATGGATTCCTCTAGAGTGATGGATTCCTCTAGAGTGATGGATTCCTCTAGTGATGGATTCCTCTAGAGTGATGGATTCCTCTAGTGATGGATTCCTCTAGAGTGATGGATTCCTCTAGAGTGATGGATTCCACTAGAGTGATGGATTCCTCTAGAGTGATGGATTCCTCTAGAGTGATGGAATCTATAAGAGTGATTGATTCCTCTAGAGTGATGGATTCTATAAGAGTGATGGATTCCTCTAGAGTGATGGATTCTATAAGAGTGATGGATTCTATAAGAGTGATGGATTCCTCTAGAGTGATGGATTCCTCTAGAGTGATGGATTCTATAAGAGTGATAGATTCCTCTAGAGTGATCGATTCCTCTAGAGTGATGGATTCTATAAGAGTGATGGATTCCTCTAGAGTGATGGATTCCTCTAGATTGAGGGATTCCTCAAGAGTGATGGATTCCTCTAGAGCGATGATTCTACAGCGAACTAACTAGTCATTCATTCCACATGGGCTACACTGGTACAGCATGAATAAGCTCATCGACAACTCACGTGGTCGATGAGCTCTCGGACCATGCCGTTCCATTCCCCCTTATCGTTTTGTGCACCATACTTCCCATCAGACACCAGTTTGACCTCGTAGGTGAACCCCAGGATGTTGGACAGCTCCTTCAGCAGGTCCAGGCAGTAGCCCTCGAACCGGTCGTTACCGGACAGCTCCCTGTCTGACTTCTTAAACATCACATAAGGGTTTTCCTGTAATGAATAATGGCAGCATAGGCACTTTTTAAAACAATATTGTTTTGTAATATCTGCCCCTTTCACCAGTACAGTAATAAAGATCATCCTCCCTCCTTCCTTATTCTCTCCTCCACACTTCCTCTCCTCCCCTCTTCCCTCTCTTCCTCCCCTCTTCCTCCCCTCTTTCCTTTCTTCCTCCCCTCTTCCCCCTCACCTCACCTAGCCTCCCCCTCTCCTCTCCTCTTCTCCCTCACCTCTCCTCTCCTCCCCTCTTCCCCCTCTCCTCTCCTCCCTTCTTCTCTACTCTCCTCCCCTCTTCCCCCTCAACTCTCCTCTCCTCTCCTCCCTTCCCCTCCCCTCTCCTGTCCTCTCCTCCCCTCCTCCCCCTCTCTCTCCTCTCCTCGCCTCTTCCCCCTCTCCTCCCCTCTTCCTCCTCCCCCTATCCTCCCCTCTTCCCCCTCTCCTCCCCTCTTCCCCCTCTCCTCTGCTCTCCTCTCCTCGCCTCTTCCCCCTCTCCTCCCCTCTTCCTCCTCCCCCTATCCTCCCCTCTTCCCCCTCTCCTCCCCTCTCCTCCCCTCTCCTCTCCTCTCCTCCCCTCTTCCTCCTCCCCCTATCCTCACCTCTCCTCTCCTCCCCTCTTCCTCCTCTCCTCTCCTCTCCTCTCATCTCCTCTCCTCTCCTCTCCTCTCCTCTCCTCTCCTCTCCGCTCCTCTCCTCTCCTCTCCTCTTCCCCCTCTCACCAATATAGTAGTAACGATCAGTGTCCTGTTGGCCATAGAGTCCGTCACATTGTTGGTTTTATCCCTGTTGGTCTCTGTAAGGTTCAAACCCGTGTAGGAGTTCCACACCGCAATCTGAATAAAAAACATTAACTACTTTAGACCAGGGTTCATAGGGAATAGGGTGCCATTGGGGACTCAAATAGACCCACGTAGATTATCCAATTACCAACATCCTATTGGGTTACACCACAGAGTCCAACTCACGGCAGCATGGGAAGGGAAGGGGCACAAGTAATAAAGGATCGTTCATCAGATTGAAGGGGATGGTTTCCACGGGGACGGTTTCCCCGGGGACGGTATCCCCGGACACAGATTAACCCTACAGTCCTGGAATAAAAATGATTTGTGACTGGAGATTCTCCATGGTCTAGATCAGGGGTGGGCAACTCCAGTCCTCCATGGCCTGATTGGCGTCCTACTACTCCCCCCCCCCCCCCCCCCCATCCCCAGCAAACACAGCTGATTTAAACTAATGGCATTGTAAACTGAAGGTGAGGGGGGGGGGGGGGGGGTCAGGTGTGTTAGCCGGGGCAAGACTGTGACATCAATCAGGCCTCTTGAGGACTGGAGATGTCCGGCCCTGGTCTAGGATCCTAGCTGCTACTCCCATAATGTTAAACAGTTAGAGGTAAGAAGTCCTATAGACTATAGTTACGTAGATTTAGCTCAACTCTCAGCTATAGAGAGATTTAGATGAATCATTGAGCCAGACAGACAGACTCGTAGAGGGTCAGAGGGGGGTTGTAGAGGGTCAGAGGGGGGTCGTAGAGGGTCAGAGGGGGGTCGTAGAGGTCCAGAGGGGGGTCGTAGAGGGTCAGAGGGGGGTCGTAGAGGGTCAGAGGGGGTTGTAGAGGGTCAGAGGGGGGTCGTAGAGGGTCAGAGGGGGGTCGTAGAGGGTCAGAGGGGGGTCGTAGAGGGTCAGAGGGGGTCGTAGAGGGTCAGAGGGGGGTTGTAGAGGGTCAGAGGGGGGTCGTAGAGGGTCAGAGGGGGGTCGTAGAGGGTCAGAGGGGGGTCGTAGAGGGTCAGAGGGGGTCGTAGAGGGTCAGAGGGGGGTCGTAGAGGGTCAAGAGGGGGGTCATAGAGGTGGGTTGGAGGTGAAGAGTAGTCCTGCAACTCAGCTCAATAGTGTGAAAGGCGTATTTGAGTTCATTGTGGAACCTTTTCTTTCTATAGACTCTGATTCCATCCAGGTGCTTTTCTGAAGGACTGACTGCCTATTAGATGAAGAAATCACACAATCCCATAACACCATTTGAATGTATCTCCCCCCTCAGAGCAGCTCAACAACAATAAATGGCCGCACTATAAAAACTCTCTCTCTCTCTCTCTCAGTACCATAACATAACCATCACACACCCAGCAGCCTTATGTAAAGCCTGTCATACTGTATAAAGAGAAAGACAGCAACAAAGGGAGATGGAGAGAGAGATGGGGGAGAGAGAGAGATGGGGAGAGAGAGAGATGGGGAGAGAGAGAGATGGGGAGAGAGAGAGAGAGATGGGGAGAGAGAGAGAGATGGGGAGAGAGAGAGAGATGGGGAGAGAGAGAGAGAGATGGGGGAGATGGGGAGAGAGAGAGAGAGCTGGGGAGAGAGAGAGATGGGGGAGAGAAAGAGAGATGGGGAGAGAGAGAGAGATGGGGGAGAGAGAGAGATGGGGAGAGAGAGAGAGAGATGGGGGAGATGGGGAGAGAGAGAGAGAGCTGGGGAGAGAGAGAGATGGGGGAGAGAAAGAGAGATGGGGAGAGAGAGAGAGATGGGGGAGAGAGAGAGATGGGGAGAGAGAGAGATGGGGAGAGAGAGAGAGAGATGGGGGAGAGGGAGAGATGGGGAGAGAGAGAGATGGGGGAGAGGGAGAGATGGGGAGAGAGAGAGAGATGGGGAGAGAGAGAGAGATGGGGAGAGAGAGGGAGAGATGGGGAGAGAGAGAGAGAGATGGGGGAAGGAGAGAGAGATGGGGGAGAGAGAGAGAGATGGGGGAGAGAGAGAGATGGGGGAGAGAGAGAGATAGGGAGAGAGAGAGAGATAGGGAGAGAGAGAGAGATGGGGGAGAGAGAGAGAGATGGGGGAGAGAGAGAGAGATGGGGGAGAGAGAGAGAGATGGGGGAGAGAGAGAGAGATAGGGAGAGAGAGAGAGATGCGGGAGAGAGAGAGAAGGGGAGAGAGTGAGAGATGGGGGGAGAGAGCGAGAGATGGTGGAGAGAGAGAGAGAGATGGGGGAGAGAGAGAGAGATGGTGGAGAGAGAGAGAGATGGGGGAGAGAGAGAGAGATGGGGGAGAGAGAGAGAGATGGTGGGGAGAGAGAGAGATGGTGGAGAGAGAGAGAGAGATGCGGGAGAGAGAGAGAAGGGGAGAGAGTGAGAGATGGGGGGGAGAGAGAGAGATGGTGGGGAGAGAGAGAGATGGGGGAGAGAGAGAGAGAGATGGGGAGAGAGAGAGAGAGATGGTGGAGAGAGAGAGAGAGATGCGGGAGAGAGAGAGAAGGGGAGAGAGTGAGAGATGGGGGGGAGAGAGAGAGATGGGGGAGAGAGAGAGAGATGGGGTGGAGAGAGCGAAATAGGACCAAACATCGAAGTTGTGACAGAGGGTATTCCACGGGTAGTTTCAGAATAACTAGGAAACAGACCAACATAAAGGTATAGAGGACTGTTAGGAGGGAGTGGGGGTAAAGGTCAGGAACTGTTCATCGGGAGAGTAAAGAGGAGGCACATCACAAGGTTACGTACTTGTAGAAATACAAACCTTGCTCCACCTTTTAGTGAGACGACTGGAGCCTTCTACAAAGCCCTTTTATGAGGAGAGAGGCAGAGAGGAGAAAACAGGCAGTTAACCAGTAGAAACATCCTCTCCATGGCGCTCATCTGTACACTGGAGCCTTCAACAAAGCCCTTTTATGAGAAGAGAGGCAGAGAGGAGAAAACATGCAGTTAACCAGTAGAAACATCCTCTCCATGGCGCTCATCTGTACACTGGAGCCTTCAACAAAGCCCTTTTATGAGAAGAGAGGCAGAGAGGAGAAAACAGGCAGTTAACCAGTAGAGACATCATCTCCATGGCGCTCCTCTGTACACTGGAGCCTTCAACAAAGCCCTTTTATGAGAAGAGAGGCAGAGAGGAGAAAACATGCAGTTAACCAGTAGAGACATCATCTCCATGGCGCTCCTCTGTACACTGGGGAGCAGCTGCTGCCTCCTTCAATATGTTTACATGATGGTCGTTGAGGAGGAAATAACCTGAATTACCCAAACCAATGGTTGTGTAACAGAGGCACACACACACACACACACACATCCCACCACACACACACACATCTCAACAATTACTCTCTATGGAACGGTCAAGCTCTGGAGAAGGAAAGCCTGGTTGTTTTGGCAGGGCCCCCACCCACCCACCGACCAAACAACCCCCGCGGTCTGTACTCACCCTGGCCGTGCCATCTTCCTTCAGACTGATGATGTCCAAGTCGAAGTCTCTCCTCAGCCCATCTGTCTTATTGAGGACTATATGACCTGTCAGACCATCCCACTGGGCCTGCGGAGGAGAGGAGAGAGAGGGATGAGAGAGAGAGGGATGAGAGAGAGAGGGATGAGAGAGAGAGGGGTGAGAGAGAGCGGTAGAGGTAGAGAGAGAGAGGGATGAGAGAGAGAGGGATGAGAGAGAGAGGGATGAGAGAGGGGTGAGAGAGAGAGGGATGAGAGAGAGAGGGGTGAGAGAGAGCGATAGAGGTGGAGAGAGAGAGGGATGAGAGAGAGGGATGAGAGAGAGAGGGATGAGAGAGAGAGAGATGAGAGAGAGTGATAGAGGTGGAGAGAGAGAGGGATGAGAGAGAGAGGGATGGGAGAGAGAGGGATGAGAGAGAGAGGGATGAGAGAGAGCGATAGAGGTGGAGAGAGAGGGATGAGAGAGGGATGAGAGAGAGAGGGATGAGAGAGAGAGTGATAGAGGTGGAGAGAGAGAGGGATGAGAGAGAGAGGGATGAGAGAGAGAGGGATGAGAGAGATCGATAGAGGTGGAGAGAGAGAGAGTGACAGAGATAGGGGAGAAAGAGCGAGAGATAGGAGGGGGGGGGGGGTTGAGAGAAAAGAGAGAACACTGTCATACTTCTGTGCATCTGAGGAGTCTAATTGAAGCTTTGAAAGCCAACTTTCTCCCTGTACAGGTGCAGGGTTGGGGGAGATGAAGTCTAATTGAAGTTTTGAAAGCCAACTTTCTCCCTGTACAGGTGCAGGGTTGGGGGAGATGAAGTCTAATTGAAGTTTTGAAAGCCAACTTTCTCCCTGTACAGGTGCAGGGTTGGGGGAGATGAAGTCTAATTGAAGTTTTGAAAGCCAACTTTCTCCCTGTACAGGTGCAGGGTTGGGGGAGATGAAGTCTAATTGAAGTTTTGAAAGCCAACTTTCTCCCTGTATTTTATTTAACCTTTTAACAGGTAAGTTGACTGAGAACACATTCTCATTTACAGTAATGACCTGTGAAATAGTTATAGAGGAGAGGAGTTGGGAGGGATGAACCAATTGGAAGTGATGATTAGGTGGCTGTGATAGTAAATCAAATCAAAATCAAATCAAACTTTATTAGTCACGTGTGCCGATGACAACAGAGGTAGACCTTACCGTGAAATGCTTACTGACAAGCCCTTAACCAACAATGCAGTTCATGAAATAGAGTTAAGAAAATATTTTTTTTTAAACAAGAAATGTAAGTAACAATAACAAGGCTATATACAGGGTGTTACTGTAACGGTTTTCTTGAGGTGAAGGAGAGGCGGACCAAAACGCAGCGTGGTTGTTATTCATTTTTCTTTAATAAAGAAACTATACATGAATAAACTAACAAAACAACAAACGTGAGAAAACCTAAAACAGCCCTATCTGGTGCAAACACAGAGACAGGAACAATCACCCACAAACACACAGTGAAACCCAGGCTACCTAAGTATGATTCTCAATCAGAGACAACTAATGACACCTGCCTCTGATTGAGAACCATACCAGGCCGAAACATAGAAATACCCAAAACATAGAAAAACAAACATAGACTGCCCACCCCATCTCACGCCCTGACCGTACTAAATAAATACAAAACAAAGGAAATACAGGTCAGAACGTGACAGTTACTGTGGAGGCTATATACAGGGGGTACCGGTACAGAGTCAATGTGGAGGCTATATACAGGGTGTTACGGTACAGAGTCAATGTGGAGGCTATATACAGGGTATTACGGTACAGAGTCAATGTGGAGGCTATATACAGGGGGTACCGGTACAGAGTCAATGTGGAGGCTATATACAGGGTGTTACGGTACAGAGTCAATGTGGAGGCTATATACAGGGTATTACGGTACAGAGTCAATGTGGAGGCTATATACAGGGTATTACGGTACAGAGTCAATGTGGAGGCTATATACAGGGGGTACCGGTACAGAGTCAATGTGGAGGCTATATACAGGGTGTTACGGTACAGAGTCAATGTGGAGGCTATATACAGGGTATTACGGTACAGAGTCAATGTGGAGGCTATATACAGGGTATTACGGTACAGAGTCAATGTGGAGGCTATATACAGGGGGTACCGGTACAGAGTCAATGTGGAGGTTATATACAGGGTATTACGGTACAGAGTCAATGTGGAGGCTATATACAGGGTGTTACGGTACAGAGTCAATGTTGAGGCTATATACAGGGTGTTACGGTACAGAGTCAATGTGGAGGCTATATACAGGGTGTTACGGTACAGAGTCAATGTGGAGGCTATATACAGGGTGTTACGGTACAGAGTCAATGTGGAGGCTATATACAGGGTGTTACGATACAGAGTCAATGTGGAGGCTATATACAGGGTGTTACGGTACAGAGTCAATGTGGAGGCTATATACAGGGTGTTACGGTACAGAGTCAATGTGGAGGCTATATACAGGGTGTTACGGTACAGAGTCATTGTGGAGGCTATATACAGGGTGTTACGGTACAGAGTCAATGTGGAGGCTATATACAGGGTATTACGGTACAGAGTCAATGTGGAGGCTATATACAGGGTGTTACGGTACAGAGTCAATGTGGAGGCTATATACAGGGGGTACCGGTACAGAGTCAATGTGGAGGCTATATACAGGGTGTTACGGTACAGAGTCAATGTGGAGGCTATATACAGGGTGTTACGGTACAGAGTCAATGTGGAGGCTATATACAGGATATTACGGTACAGAGTCAATGTGGAGGCTATATACAGGGGCTACCGGTACAGAGTCAATGTGGAGGCTATATACAGGGTGTTACGGTACAGAGTCAATGTGGAGGCTATATACAGGGTATTACGGTACAGAGTCAATGTGGAGGCTATATACAGGGTATTACGGTACAGAGTCAATGTGGAGGCTATATACAGGGGGTACCGGTACAGAGTCAATGTGGAGGTTATATACAGGGTATTACGGTACAGAGTCAATGTGGAGGCTATATACAGGGTGTTACGGTACAGAGTCAATGTTGAGGCTATATACAGGGTGTTACGGTACAGAGTCAATGTGGAGGCTATATACAGGGTGTTACGGTACAGAGTCAATGTGGAGGCTATATACAGGGTGTTACGGTACAGTCAATGTGGAGGCTATATACAGGGTGTTACGATACAGAGTCAATGTGGAGGCTATATACAGGGTGTTACGGTACAGAGTCAATGTGGAGGCTATATACAGGGTGTTACGGTACAGAGTCAATGTGGAGGCTATATACAGGGTGTTACGGTACAGAGTCATTGTGGAGGCTATATACAGGGTGTTACGGTACAGAGTCAATGTGGAGGCTATATACAGGGTATTACGGTACAGAGTCAATGTGGAGGCTATATACAGGGTGTTACGGTACAGAGTCAATGTGGAGGCTATATACAGGGGGTACCGGTACAGAGTCAATGTGGAGGCTATATACAGGGTGTTACGGTACAGAGTCAATGTGGAGGCTATATACAGGGTGTTACGGTACAGAGTCAATGTGGAGGCTATATACAGGGTATTACGGTACAGAGTCAATGTGGAGGCTATATACAGGGGCTACCGGTACAGAGTCAATGTGGAGGCTATATACAGGGTGTTACGGTACAGAGTCAATGTGGAGGCTATATACAGGGTGTTACGGTACAGAGTCAATGTGGAGGCTATATACAGGGTGTTACGGTACAGAGTCAATGTGGAGGCTATATACAGGGGGTACCGGTACAGAGTCAATGTGGAGGCTATATACAGGGTGTTACGGTACAGAGTCAATGTGGAGGCTATATACAGGGTGTTACGGTACAGAGTCAATGTGGAGGCTATATACAGGGGGTACCGGTACAGAGTCAATGTGGAGGCTATATACAGGGTATTACGGTACAGAGTCAATGTGGAGGCTATATACAGGGGGTACCGGTACAGAGTCAATGTGGAGGCTATATACAGGGTATTACGGTACAGAGTCAATGTGGAGGCTATATACAGGGGGTACCGGTACAGAGTCAATGTGGAGGCTATATACAGGGTATTACGGTACAGAGTCAATGTGGAGGCTATATACAGGGTATTACGGTACAGAGTCAATGTGGAGGCTATATACAGGGTGTTACGGTACAGAGTCAATGTGGAGGCTATATACAGGGTGTTACGGTACAGAGTCAATGTGGAGGCTATATACAGGGTGTTACGGTACAGAGTCAATGTGGAGGCTATATACAGGGTGTTACAGTACAGAGTCAATGTGGAGGCTATATACAGGGTGTTACGGTACAGAGTCAATGTGGAGGCTATATACAGGGGGTACCGGTACAGAGTCAGTGTGGAGGCCATATACAGGGGGTACCGATACAGAGTCAATGTGGAGGCTATATACAGGGGGTACCGGTACAGAGTCAATGTGGAGGCTATATACAGGGGGTACCGGCACAGAGTCAATGTGGAGGCCAAATCTTGTCAGTCTCCTAAGGGGAGGGTGAGTGGGTTGTCGTGTCCTCTTCACGACTGTCTTGGTGTGTTTGGACCATGATAGTTCGTTTTGTGATGTGGACACCAAGGAACTTGAAACTCTCGACCCGCTCCACTTCAATCCCATCGATGTTAATGGGGGCCTGTTCGGCCCTCCTTTTCCTATAATCCACGACCAGCTCCTTTGTCTTACATTGAGAGAGAGGTTGTTGTACTGGTACCACACTGCCAGGACTCTGACCTCCTCCCTATAGGCTGTCTCATCGTGGTCGGTGATCAAGCCTACCACTGTTGTGTCGTAAGCAAACTTAATGATGGTGTTGGAGTCGTGCTTGGCCACGCAGTTGTGGGTGAACAGGGAATACAGGAGGGGACTAAGCACACACCCCTGAGGGGCCCCTGTGTTGATGATCAGCGTGGCAGATGTGTTGTTGCCTACCCTTACTACTTGGGTGTGGCCAGGATCCAGTTGCAGAGGGAGGTGTTCAGTCCCAGGGTCCTTAGCTTAGTGATGAGCTTTGAGGGCACTACGGTGTTGAACGCTGAGGTGTTGAACGCTGAGGTGTTGAACGCTGAGGTGTTGGACGCTGAGGTGTTGAACGCTGAGGTGTTGGACGCTGAGGTGTTGAACGCTGAGGTGTTGAACGCTGAGGTGTTGAACGCTGAGGTGTTGAACGCTGAGGTGTTGAACGCTGAGGTGTTGAAGGCTGAGGTGTTGAACGCTGAGGTGTTGAACGCTGAGGTGTTGAACGCTGAGCTGTTGAAGGCTGAGGTGTTGAAGGCTGAGGTGTTGAACGCTGAGGTGTTGAACGCTGAGGTGTTGAACGCTGAGCTGTTGAACGCTGAGGTGTTGAACGCTGAGGTGTTGAACGCTGAGCTGTTGAACGCTGAGGTGTTGAACGCTGAGGTGTTATTTTTGTCCAGGTGGGAAAGGGAACTGTGGAGTGCGATAGAGATTGCATCATCTGTGGATCTGTTTGGGCGGTATGCAAATTGGAGTGGGTCTAGGGTTTCTGGGATAATGGTGTTGATGTGAGCCATGATCAACCTTTTCAAAGCACTTCATGACTACTGGCGTGAGTGCTACGGGGCGGTAGTCATTTAGGCAGGTTACCTTCCCATTCTTTGGCACAGGGATGATACTATGGTGGTCTGTTTAAAACATGTTGGTATTACAGACTGCCAGGGAGAGGTTGAAAATGTCAGTGAAGACACTTGCCAGTTGGTCAGCACATGCTTTGAGTACAAGTCCTGGTAATCCGCGTGGCTTTCTGAATGTTTATAATGGTCTTGCTCACATCGGAGAGCGTTGATCACATAGTCGCAGTGGCGTGCCGTGGGCCTGAGGCCTGAGGCCTGGGCCTGGGCCTTCAGTGAGGTCCTACACAGTCCCACCCGAATTAATCCACCTCTTATTACCATCATTATGATGCCATGGCTCTAGACACTATACATTTAGACAGAAACGCAGTATAACCAGGCGTCACCCAAAAACATGAGTAAAAAAAAACAAAATCATTGAGTCTTTTAAATATTTCCCTATTTTTCTTCACCTTTTCATTGTGCGGCTCCGTTGCCCTGCGCGCTTGTTCGTTGAGCTGTAGATCCACTTGGGTGTCCCCAAAAGTTTTCAAAAGCACCATTGCTTGTAAGTGCCCAGCCGTACTTTGGTGTCTCGTTGCTGCCTTGGTTAGACAACTCAGGTTTGCAAAGCCAGTGTGGCTCCAAACACCAAATCGATCACTTGCAAATAATAGGCATTTCCAGCAGTACAGCTTGCAGTGCTTCTCGGAGCCTGTGAGCCATTGATAGCGCTCGTAGTTGGAACTTTGAAAGTGGCGAACGAACCCCTTTCCCACCTGTGACAGGCTTTGTAGCGTCGGCGTCGGGCGACCTCTCCTTACAATGTCTAACTTTTCTTGAAAAGTTCGTCTTGAGAATGCCGTTAAATTAAATCCTCAACCAAATCGATATCTTCTCCTCCTTCCGCCATTGTGGGTTGAAAAAACAGCTTAGTAGTATGCAAATTTATTCGTTTATCGAATTCAGTTTCCTAGTTCTGAAGTTCTGCATAGACCTGCCCATATAGGACCTGCCTCTCAATATTGGTAATCCAATCAAAAGACGTGCACGCACTACGCCTGCTAGCTGGCTCCTCCTCTTCTAGCTGTGTAACACTGAAGCCAGCCAGCAGGCGTACAATAGCCAACTCTAAAGCTGATTGGTTGACACTAAATTTTCATTTCCATTCACTTCAAGCTACAAGCGCCCGCACTGTTGATTCTGAAGGCCTGAGGGCAGATTTTAGACCCCTGGCAACTCATGATGGCTGAATAAGATTGGATAAAAGATCTAACATAAAGACCAGCCCTCCAAATCTCAACGTGGGGCTGGAAGCAGTGCAACCAAGAGGAAAGCTATGAAATGAAGAGTATAACTCTTACTCTGGGGAATAATTTAATACATATTTGTGGGAAAATATATATATTTTAAAATTATATTCTGATGACGTTTAGGCCAGCAGAGAAGGCCTTGCTGGCCCCGACGGCCCACCACTGCATAGTCGTCCGGAACAGCTGGTGCTCTCATGCATGCTTCATTGTTGCTTGCATTGAAGTGAGCATAATACCACCCGGGTCCTGTTTCAGTAGTAATGAAATCAGACCTTCATGTCAGACTTCATTGTGTGTTTGAGGATAATTGTCTTGCTGCATGACCCACCTACGCTTCTCAGCTTCAGCTCACAGACAGATGTGCCTGACATCCTCCTGTAGAATTCTCTGATACAGAGCAGAATTCAGGGTTCCTTCTATTAAGGCAAGTCATCCAGGTCCTGAGGCAGCAAAGCATCTCCAAACCATCACACTACCAGGTTCTTACTGTAAAAATGTTTTTTTTTGTAGTTTTGGAACCGTTCAAAAAAGTCTACAATCATCTCTTCAGTCTTGATGATCATCCAATGAGTCAACTTTTTTTTGGGACGACATTGGTCCCATTATGTCTGGCGAAAACCTAACAGTTTTCTCACAGCCATTAAAACTCCATAGCTGCTGCTTGAAAAGATACCTATACAATGTCTGATTCGTTATCGTTAACCAATCACTGCCCTTCTTCGTGAGGCTTTAAAAAAAAATAAGGGAAAAGCTCCCTGGTCTTTGAAGTTGAATCTGTGTTTGAAATTTAAATGATTGAACTGGATCTTACAGATGTATGTATGGAGGACAGGGAAAGTAATTCAAAAATCATTAATTCACACAGTGAGTGAGTCCGTGTGTGTGTTACTACATGATTCCATATGTGCTATTTTACAGTTTTGATGTCTTCACTTTTATTCTACAATGTAGGAAAGATAAAGAAAAACCCTTGAATGAGTTTTGACTGGTTCTGTATACTGAGGGTATCCAGGGACGACCAGGGGATATTTTTTGAGAGAGACAGAGAGACAGAGACACAGCGAGACAGAGACACAGAGAGACAGAGAAACAGAGACACAAAGAGACAGAGAGACAGACAGACAGAGAGACCGAGAGACAGAGACACAGAGAGACAGAGACAGAGACACAGAGAGACAGAGAGACAGACAGACAGAGAGACCGAGAGACAGAGACACAGAGAGACAGAGACACAGAGAGACAGAGACACAGAGACACAGAGAGACAGACAGACAGAGACACAGAGACACATAGAGACACAGAGACACAGAGAGACAGAGAGACAGAGAGACAGAGAGACAGAGAGACAGACAGACAGACAGACAGACAGACAGACAGACAGACAGACAGGAGCTCCCGAGTGGCACAGCGGTCTAAGGCACTGCATTTCAGTGCTAGAGATGGCACTACAGACCCTGGTTTGATTCCAGGCTGTATCACAACCGGCCGTTATTGTGAGTCCCATAGGGCGGCGCACAATTGTCCCAGTGTCGTCAGGGTTTGGCTGGGGGAGGCCGTCACTGTAACTTAAATAAAAAAAATTAAAAAAAGAGAGGCTTTTGGAGGGCTGGACACACTATCCCCACCCCCTCTATCCACTCTTTCCTCCGCTCTCTCCGTTCCAGGCAAATCATCACAAGTGGATTTAAGACTTAAAAGATCAGAGCGCTCCTTGTGCATCAAAGGACTCATTTCTGTTAGTATGCAGGCAGGCGGGGAATATATATATATATATATATTTATTTTTTTAAACGCTTAAATCCATATTTCTTGGGAGGTTGAGATGGTAAACTGTTGAGATGGGAGAAGAAACGTAGAATAAAGTAGTTCCTCTTCGCTCTGTCTCAGGCACTTCAGAACGTAGCCTTTAGAGGTGTTTCTGAAAAGTGGTATATTTTTTTAATTAACACCTCAAAAAGAAAAGCTTGACAGCTCTACAAAATAGAAATGTGATTTATATTTAGGCCAGGATTCAGGTACTCTCATCTTTGAATAAGCTCACAAAGGGACAGGGTTTGTATCTCTGTTGGAACGAATGATTCTTCTATGAATGTTCATGACACACCTAAAGCCTGATTCACACCAATGGGCTAACTGTATGCAATATGGGTTATTTGCTGGGTAAATATTGGACAGAACACACGCTAAGTTCTTTTGACAGAACCAAATTGGGTTGCGTGTATAACATGGGATTAATTTAACCATCAGTTCGGTTAATTTAACCATCATGCTGGGTTAACCAAGCATCTAATCTAATCTAATCCTTAGGTTCTTTTCAGAAGGCGTGATTTATTAGGGGGCGTGGCTTTCAGATAGATCATATTGGCCACCCGTGTTGGCAAATGTCCTTCCTGTTCATCATGTTACGTTTACATATATATATATATTTTTTTTTGCATTCTAGAAAATGTAAATGATTTATTACAAAATATAATAAGGTGGACCACATTATACAATGACACACACACACACACACACACACACACACACACACACACACACACACACACACACACACACACACACACACACACACACACACACACAAATGGTGTGACCACCATTTGCCTCTTGCAGCGCGACACATCTCCTTCTCATAGAGTTGATCAGGCTGTTGATTGTGGCCTGTGGAATGTTGTTCCACTCCTCTTCATTGGCTGAGAAGTTGCTGGATATTGGCGGGAACTGGAACACGCTGTCGTACACGTCAATCCAGAGCATCCCAAACATGCAGAATGGTTGACATGTCTGGTGAGTATGCAGGCCATGGAAGAACTGGGACATTTTCGTTTTCAGCTTCCAGGAATTGTGTACAGATCCTTGCGACATGGGGCCGTGCATTATCATGCTGAAACATGAGGTGATGGTGGGCCTCAGGATCTTGTCACAGTATCTCTGTGCATTCAAATTGCCATCGATAAAATGCAATTGTGTTCATTGCCCATAGTTCATGCCTGCCCCATACCATAACCTCACCGCCACCATGGGGAACTCTGTTCACAACGTTGACATTAGCAAACCGCTCGCCCACACGACACCACCTGCCCGATACAGTTGAAACCGGGATTCGGAATGAAAAATATTTTCCTTATCAAGTTGAATACAATGAAGTGCAGTCAGGTCGAGACCCTGTTATCTTATATTTATTAAGGATCAAGGCAGCAGCTACTCTTCCTGGGGTTTATTATGGATCCCCATTAGTTCCTGCCAAGGCAGCAGCTACTCTTCCTGGGGTTTATTATGGATCCCCGTTAGTTCCTGCCAAGGCAGCTGCTACTCTTCTTCGGGTTTATTATGGATCCCCATTAGTTCCTGCCAAGGCAGCAGCTACTCTTCCTGGGGTTTATTATGGATCCCCATTAGTTCCTGCCAAGACAGCAGCTACTCTTCCTGAGGTTTATTATGGATCCCCATTAGTTCCTGCCAAGACAGCAGCTACTCTTCCTGGGGTTTATTATGGATCCCCATTAGTTCCTACCAAGGCAGAAGCTACTCTTCCTGGGGTTTATTATGGATCCCCATTAGTTCCTGTCAAGGCAGCAGCTACTCTTCCTGGGGTTTATTATGGATCCCCATTCGTTCCTGTCAAGGCAGCAGCTACTCTTCCTGGGGTTTATTATGGATCCCCATTAGTTCCTGCCAAGGCAGCAGCTACTCTTCCTGGGGTTTATTATGGATCCCCATTAGTTCCTGCCAAGGCAGCAGCTACTCTTCCTGAGGTTTATTATGGATCCCCATTAGTTCCTGCCAAGGCAGCAGCTACTCTTCCTGGGGTTTATTATGGATCCCCATTAGTTCCTGCCAAGGCAGCAGCTACTCTTCCTGAGGTTTATTATGGATCCCCATTAGTTCCTGTCAAGACAGCAGCTACTCTTCCTGAGGTTTATTATGGATCCCCATTAGTTCCTGCCAAGACAGCAGCTACTATTCCTGAGGTTTATTATGGATCCCCATTAGTTCCTGCCAAGACAGCAGCTACTCTTCCTGGGGTTTATTATGGATCCCCATTAGTTCCTGCCAAGGCAGCAGCTACTCTTCCTGGGGTTTATTATGGATCCCCATTAGTTCCTGCCAAGGCAGCAGCTACTCTTCCTGGGGTTTATTATGGATCCCGGAGAGTTCCTGCCAAGGCAGCAGCTACTCTTCCTGAGGTTTATTATGGATCCCCGTTAGTTCCTGTCAAGGCAGCAGCTACTCTTCCTGTGGTTTATTATGGATCCCCGTTAGTTCCTGCCAAGGCAGCAGCTACTCTTTCTGGGGTTTATTATGGATCCCCATTAGTTCCTGTCAAGGCAGCAGCTACTCTTCCTGAGGTTTATTATGGATCCCCATTAGTTCCTGCCAAGGCAGCAGCTACTCTTCCTGGGGTTTATTATGGATCCCCATTAGTTCCTGCCAAGGCAGCAGCTACTCTTCCTGGGGTTTATTATGGATCCCCATTAGTTCCTGCCAAGGCAGCAGCTACTCTTCCTGGGGTTTATTATGGATCCCAGTTAGTTCCTGCCAAGGCAGCAGCTACTCTTCCTGAGGTTTATTATGGATCCCCATTAGTTCCTGTCAAGACAGCAGCTACTCTTCCTGAGGTTTATTATGGATCCCCATTAGTTCCTGCCAAGACAGCAGCTACTATTCCTGAGGTTTATTATGGATCCCCATTAGTTCCTGCCAAGACAGCAGCTACTCTTCCTGGGGTTTATTATGGATCCCCATTAGTTCCTGCCAAGGCAGCAGCTACTCTTCCTGGGGTTTATTATGGATCCCCATTAGTTCCTGCCAAGGCAGCAGCTACTCTTCCTGGGGTTTATTATGGATCCCCATAAGTTCCTGCCAAGGCAGCAGCTACTCTTCCTGAGGTTTATTATGGATCCCCGTTAGTTCCTGTCAAGGCAGCAGCTACTCTTCCTGTGGATTATTATGGATCCCCGTTAGTTCCTGCCAAGGCAGCAGCTACTCTTCCTGGGGTTTATTATGGATCCCCATTAGTTCCTGCCAAGGCAGCAGCTACTCTTCCTGGGGTTTATTATGGATCCCCATTAGTTCCTGTCAAGGCAGCAGCTACTCTTCCTGGGGTTTATTATGGATCCCCATTAGTTCCTGCCAAGGCAGCAGCTACTCTTCCTGGGGTTTATTATAAATCCCCATTAGTTCCAGTCAAGACAGCAGCTACTCTTCCTGAGGTTTATTATGGATATCCATTAGTTCCTGCCAAGACAGCAGCTACTCTTCCTGAGGTTTATCATGGATCCCCGTTAGTTCCTGTCAAGGCAGCAGCTACTCTTCCTGTGGTTTATTATGGATCCCCGTTAGTTCCTGCCAAGGCAGCAGCTACTCTTCCTGGGGTTTATTATGGATCCCCATTAGTTCCTGCCAAGGCAGCAGCTACTCTTCCTGGGGTTTATTATGGATCCCCATTAGTTCCTGCCAAGGCAGCAGCTACTCTTCCTGGGGTTTATTATGGATCCCCATAAGTTCCTGCCAAGGCAGCAGCTACTCTTCCTGAGGTTTATTATGGATCCCCGTTAGTTCCTGTCAAGGCAGCAGCTACTCTTCCTGTGGTTTATTATGGATCCCCGTTAGTTCCTGCCAAGGCAGCAGCTACTCTTCCTGGGGTTTATTATGGATCCCCATTAGTTCCTGCCAAGGCAGCAGCTACTCTTCCCGGGGTTTATTATGGATCCCCATTAGTTCCTGTCAAGACAGCAGCTACTCTTCCTGAGGTTTATTATGGATCCCCATTAGTTCCTGCCAAGACAGCAGCTACTATTCCTGAGGTTTATTATGGATCCCCATTAGTTCCTGCCAAGACAGCAGCTACTCTTCCTGGGGTTTATTATGGATCCCCATTAGTTCCTGCCAAGGCAGCAGCTACTCTTCCTGGGGTTTATTATGGATCCCCATTAGTTCCTGCCAAGGCAGCAGCTACTCTTCCTGGGGTTTATTATGGATCCCCATAAGTTCCTGCCAAGGCAGCAGCTACTCTTCCTGAGGTTTATTATGGATCCCCGTTAGTTCCTGTCAAGGCAGCAGCTACTCTTCCTGTGGTTTATTATGGATCCCCTTTAGTTCCTGCCAAGGCAGCAGCTACTCTTCCTGGGGTTTATTATGGATCCCCATTAGTTCCTGTCAAGGCAGCAGCTACTTTTCCTGGGTTTTTTTATGGATCCCCATTAGTTCCTGCCAAGACTGCAGCTACTCTTCCTGGGGTTTATTATGGATCCCCATTAGTTCCTGTCAAGACAGCAGCTACTCTTCCTGAGGTTTATTATGGATCTCCATTAGTTCCTGCCAAGACAGCAGCTACTATTCCTGAGGTTTATTATGGATCCCCTTTAGTTCCTGTCAAGGCAGCAGCTACTCTTCCTGGGTTTATTATGGATCCCCATTAGTTCCACACATTTAGTGTGTTCCCTCAGACCACTCCTCCACTATCACATATCTACAATACAACATATATGTGTGCATAGAGTGCGCATGTTATCGTGTGTGTCTCTTCACAGTCCCTGCTGTTCCATAAGGTGTATTTTATATATGTTTTTTTCATCTGATTCTACTGCTTGCATCAGTTACCTGATGTGGAATAGAGTTCCATGTAGTCATGGCTTTATGTAGTACTGTGCACCTCCCATAGTCTGTTCTGGACTTGGGGACTGTGAAGAGACCTCTGGTGGCATGTCTTGTGGGGTCGTCATGGGTGTCTGAGCTGTGTGTTAGTAGTTTAAACAGACAGCTCGGTTTATTCAGCTTGTCAACACTTCTTACAAATACAAGTAGTGATGAAGTCAATCTCTCCTCCACTTTGAGCCATGAGAGATGGACATGCATGCCATTAATAGTAGCTCCACATGTACATTTAAGCTGTGCTGCCCTGATCTGAGCCAATTGTAATTTTCGTAAATCCCTCTTTATGGCACCTGACCACACGACTGAACAGTAGTCCAGGTGAGACAAAACTAGGGCCTGTAGGACCTGCCTTGTTGATAGTGTTGTTAAGAAGGCAGAGCAGCTCTTTATTATGGACTGACCATGACTGTTTACTATCCATAGCGACAGACAGAGCTCTCATTCCATTCCCATAGCGACAGACAGAGCTCTCATTCCATTCCCATAGCGACAGACAGAGCTCTCATTCCATTAACATAGCGACAGACAGAGCTCTCATACCACTAACATAGCGACAGACAGCTCTCATTCCATTAACATAGCGACAGACAGCTCTCATTCCATTAACATAGCGGCAGACAGCTCTCATTCCATTCCCATAGCGACAGACAGAGCTCTCATTCCATTAACATAGCGACAGACAGCTCTCATTCCATTCCCATAGCGACAGACAGAGCTCTCATTCCATTAACATAGCGACAGACAGAGCTCTCATTCCATTCCCGTAGCGACAGACAGAGCTCTCATTCCATTCCCGTAGCGACAGACAGAGCTCTCATTCCATTCCCATAGCGACAGACAGAGCTCTCATTCCATTAACATATTTTGTACCTTGTCTGCCTCCCTTTCTATTGGTCTTGACTTGAGCTATTGCTAGTGAAGTGCAACATTGTATCAAATCATCAACGGGGTTTTGTCCCGAAGCTGTCACTAGAGAACATGCAACATTAATTAGCCTATCGCAGGCCCTCGAGAGTTTCCCGCGCCAGTGAGGTGAGGACATACGGCTGTTTTGTTTTTACGACGTCTTCACTGGATACACGGAATCATCAGATCATGATATTTTGCACTTTCACTATGAAGCCTGGTGAAAAAAAATTACTGAGAAGCTCAGCTTATTAGTGATGGACGTGGTGAGTTATGACAATCAGAAATCAGGCATTGCCAAATGGGCACTTTCCTACTTTGTCATGCAACAGACCACGTAGGCCTACTTTCTGTGTGTGGTTATCAGGAAATTTATTTTTTGTATTTTTTATTTTACCTTTATTTTACTAGGCAAGTCAGTTAAGAACAAATTCTTACATTCAATGACGGTCTAGGAACAGTGGGTTAACTGCCTGTTCAGGGGCAGAACGGCAGATTTGTACCTTGTCAGCTCGGGGGTTTGAACTTGCAACCTTTCGGTTACTAGTCCAATGCTCTAACCTGCCGCCCCAGAAACCGGACATGCTCGTTGCTCACACGAAGGACTCTAAACAAAAGATAATGACATTTTTTGTTGTTGTTTGTTGACAAATAAAACGTTTACGAACCTCTTTGAAGAGGTTCATGAAGCGAGGTCCAAAGCGCCAGGGTTTGTGTCGGTGACACTGCAGGGAGCTGACCGTCATCTGAGTGGCTCGCTGTGACGCCACGGCAACCATGAACACCGCGTCATACATCAACGCCGCCTCCGTCTGGAACCAGGAACACATGGAGGAGAGAGGTTAAAACATTACATTATGTAGGTTAGTTATATTAATTATTTAGGATAGTTAGGGTTAGTTACATTAATTATTTAGGATAGTTAAGGTTAGTTACATGAATTATTTAGGATAGTTAAGGTTAGATACATTCATTATTTTGGTTAGGGTTAGTTACATTAATTATTTCGATTAGTTAAGGTTAGTTACATGAATTATTTAGGTTAGTTAGGGTTAGTTACATTAATTATTTAGGTTAGTTAAGGTTAGTTACATTAACTATTTAGGTTAGTTAGGGTTAGTAACATGAATTATTTAGGTTAGTGAGGGTTAGTTACATTAATTAATTAGGATGGTTAAGCTTAAAACATTACATTAACTATTTAGGTTAGTTAGGGTTAGTTACATTAATTATTTAGGTTAGTTAGGGTTAGTTACATGAATTATGTAGTTTAGTTAAGGTTAGTTACATAAATTATTTTGGTTAGTTAGGGTTAGTTACATTAATCATTTAGGATAGTTAGGGTTAGTTACATTAATTATTTAGGATAGTTAGGGTTAGTTACATGAATTATTTAGGATAGTTAAGGTTAGTTACATTAATTATTTAGGATAGTTAAGGTTAGTTACATTAATTATTTAGGATAGTTAAGGTTAGTTACATTCCTTATTTAGGTTAGTTAAGGTTAGTTACATTAATTATTTAGATTAGTTAGGGTTAGTTACATTAATTATTTGGGTTAGTTAGGGTTAGTTACAATAATTATGTAATTATGTATGTGTGTGTATGTGTGTGTGTTTGTAAGTGTATTTGTGTGTGTGTGTGTTTGCAAGTGTGTTTGTGTGTGTGTGTATGTGTGTGTATGTGTGTGTGTTTGTAAGTGTGTGTGTGTGTGTGTGTGTGTGTGGGTGTGTGTATGTGTGTGTATGTGTGTGTGTGTATGTGTGTGTGTGTATATTTGTCTGTGTATGTGTGTATGTGTGTGTGTGTATGTGTGTATGTGTGTGTGTGTGTATGTGTGAATGTGTGTGTATGTGTGTGTGTGTGTATGTGTGAATGTGTGTGTGTGTGTGTGTGTGTGTGTGTGTGTGTGTGTGTGTGTGTGTGTGTGTGTGTGTGTTCTAACCGTCATGACCCCCTCCATTAATCCACTCTCCTGTTTAGGTGGAGCCTGAAGCCTCTCCAGAGACCACTTCTCCATGGTGGAAGCTACATACGGGTCGTCTATATTCAACAGCCTGAAACCTGTCATATTCACCCCACTGTAGCGGTACGGCTCCAGGTCTAACGCAAACAGATCCTAGAGAGGTGGGGAGAGAGGGGGGGGTGGGGATAGAGGGGGGTTGGGAGAGATATGGAGGGACCGGTGGGGAGAGAGAGAGGGACGGGTGGGGATAGAGGGGGGGGTTGGGAGAGAGGGGGAGGGACCGGTGGGGAGAGAGAGAGGGACGGTGGGGAGAGAGAGGGAGAGGGGGAGAGCAGGGGAGAGAGAGTGAGAGGGACGGGTGGGGAGAGAGAAGGAGAGGGACGGGTGGGAAGAGAGCGGGAGAGGGACAGGTGAGGAGAGAGAGGGGTAGAGCAGGGGAGAGAGAGGGAGAGGGGGAGGGGGAGAGCAGGGGAGAGAGAGGGAGAGGGAGAGGGGGAGAGCAGGGGAGAGAGAGGGAGAGGGGGAGAGCAGGGGAGAGTGAGGGGGAGGGTGAGATTAGGGGAGAGAGAGGGAGAAGGGGAGAGCAGGGGAGAGGGAGAGCAGGGGAGAGAGAGGGAGAGGGGGAGAGCAGGGGAGAGAGAGGGGGAGAGCAGGGGAGAGAGAGGGAGAGGGGGAGAGCAGGGGAGAGAGAGGGAGAGGGGGAGAGCAGGGGAGAGAGAGGGAGAGGGGGAGAGCAGGGGAGAGAGAGGGAGAGGGGGAGAGCAGGAGAGAGAGAGGGGGAGGGAGAGAGAGGGGGAGGGAAAGGGAGATTAAGAATAAAAAGATGACCTGTAATAAAATGGAAGACGATGTGTCTGAACACCTATATGTTATTCACATTTATATTCTGTTTATTTTTTAAAGTTTATAAAAGTGCACATTCAGAGCTTCATAATAATAATAAGAATATGTAACATTTGCAATTTAATCTAAAGAAACGTAGTCATGCGTGCGTACAAATGGTATATCATGTACTTTAACTGGAGATGTTAAGCTGCTTTGAAAGCTGACAAGAAAGTTTGACGAGTGATTCAGGAATTCAGAGCTCACCAATGTAGTGAAGAAGAAGTGATGGTATTCTGTCATCATTCCCATCGACGAGAGCTGTGAAGGAAAGAAGAACCGGACAGTTCTCAATCGACTCCCACTGGGTGGTTCTCAATTGACTCCCACTGGGTGGTTCTCAATCGACTCCCACTGGGTGGTTCTCAATCGACTCCCACTGGGTGGTTCTCAATTGACTCCCACTGGGTGGTTCTCAATAGACTCCCACTGGGTGGTTCTCAATTGACTCCCACTGGGTGGTTCTCAATCGACTCCCACTGGGTGGTTCTCATTTGACTCCCACTGGGTGGTTCTCAATAGACTCCCACTAGACAGTTCTCAATCGACTCCCACTGGGTGGTTCTCATTTGACTCCCACTGGGTGGTTCTCAATCGACTCCCACTGGGTGGTTCTCAATTGACTCCCACTGGGTGGTTCTCAATTGACTCCCACTGGGTGGTTCTCAATCGACTCCCACTAGACAGTTCTCAATAGACTCCCACTAGACAGTTCTCAATAGACTCCCACTAGACAGTTCTCAATAGACTCCCACTGGACAGTTCTCAATCGACTCCCACTAGACAGTTCTCAATAGACTCCCACTAGACAGTTCTCAATAGACTCCCACTAGACAGTTCTCAATAGACTCCCACTGGACAGTTCTCAATAGACTCCCACTGGACAGTTCTCAATAGACTCCCACTAGACAGTTCTCAATAGACTCCCACTGGACAGTTCTCAATAGACTCCCACTGGACAGTTCTCAGTAGACTCCCACTAGACAGTTCCCAATAGACTCCCACTGGACAGTTCTCAGTAGACTCCCACTAGACAGTTCCCAATAGACTCCCACTAGACAGTTCCCAATAGACTCCCACTGGACAGTTCCCAATAGACTCCCACTGGACAGTTCTCAGTAGACTCCCACTAGACAGTTCCCAATAGACTCCCACTGGACAGTTCTCAGTAGACTCCCACTAGACAGTTCCCAATAGACTCCCACTAGACAGTTCCCAATAGACTCCCACTGGACAGTTCCCAATAGACTCCCACTGGACAGTTCTCAGTAGACTCCCACTAGACAGTTCCCAATAGACTCCCACTGGACAGTTCTCAATAGACTTCCACTGGACAGTTCCCAATAGACTCCCACTAGACAGTGCTCAATAGACTCCCTCTAGACAGTTCTCAATAGACTCCCACTAGACAGTTCTCAATAGACTCCCATTAGACAATAGACTCCCACTAGACAGTTCTCAATAGACTCCCACTAGACAGTTCTCAATCGACTCCCACTGGGTGGTTCTCAATAGACTCCCACTGGACAGTTCTCAATAGACTCCCACTGGACAGTTTTTTTATTTTTATTTTTTTATTTCACCTTTATTTAACCAGGTAGGCTAGTTGAGAACAAGTTCTCATTTGCAACTGCGACCTGGCCAAGATAAGGCATAGCAGTGTGAACAGACAACACAGAGTTACACATGGAGTAAACAATTAACAAGTCAATAACACAGTAGAAAAAAGGGGAGTCTATATATACATTGTGTGCAAAAGGCATGAGAAGGTAGGCAAATAATTACAATTATGCAGATTAACACTGGAGTGATAAATGATCAGATGGTTATGTAAAGGTAGAGATATTGGCGTGCAAAAGAGCAGAAAAATAAATAAATAAAAACAGTATGGGGATGAGGTAGGTGAAAATGGGTGGGCTATTTACCAATAGACTATGTACAGCTGCAGTGATCGGTTAGCTGCTCAGATAGCAGATGTTTGAAGTTGGTGAGGGAGATAAAAGTCTCCAACTTCAGTGATTTTTGCAATTCGTTCCAATCACAGGCAGCAGAGAACTGGAACGAAAGGCGGCCAAATGAGGTGTTGGCTTTAGGGATGATCAGTGAGATACACCTGCTGGAGCGCGTGCTACGGATGGGTGTTGCCATCGTAACCAGTGAACTGAGATAAGGCGGAGCTTTACCTAGCATGGACTTGTAGATGAGCTGGAGCCAGTGGGTCTGGCGACGAATATGTAGCGAGGGCCAGCCGATTAGAGCATACAAGTCGCAGTGGTGGGTGGTATAAGGTGCTTTAGTGACAAAACGGATGGCACTGTGATAAACTGCATCCAGTTTGCTGAGTAGAGTGTTGGAAGCAATTTTGTAGATGACATCGCCGAAGTCGAGGATCGGTAGGATAGTCAGTTTTACTAGGGTAAGTTTGGCGGCGTGAGTGAAGGAGGCTTTGTTGCGGAATAGAAAGCCGACTCTTGATTTGATTTTCGATTGGAGATGTTTGATATGGGTCTGGAAGGAGAGTTTAGAGTCTAGCCAGACACCTAGGTACTTATAGATGTCCACATATTCAAGGTCGGAACCATCCAGGGTGGTGATGCTGGTCAGGCGTGCGGGTGCAGGCAGCGAACGGTTGAAAAGCATGCATTTGGTTTTACTAGCGTTTAAGAGCAGTTGGAGGCCACGGAAGGAGTGCTGTATGGCATTGAAGCTCGTTTGGAGGTTAGATAGCACAGTGTCCAAGGACGGGCCGGAAGTATATAGAATGGTGTCGTCTGCGTAGAGGTGGATCAGGGAATCGCCCGCAGCATGAGAAACATCATTGATATATACAGAGAAAAGAGTCGGCCCGAGAATTGAACCCTGTGGCACCCCCATAGAGACTGCCAGAGGACCGGACAGCATGCCCTCCGATTTGACACACTGAACTCTGTCTGCAAAGTAATTGGTGAACCAGGCAAGGCAGTCATCCGAAAAACCGAGGCTACTGAGTCTGCCAATAAGAATACGGTGATTGACAGAGTCGAAAGCCTTGGCAAGGTCTATGAAGACGGCTGCACAGTACTGTCTTTTATCGATGGCGGTTATGATATCGTTTAGCACCTTGAGCGTGGCTGAGGTACACCCGTGACCAGCTCGGAAACCAGATTGCACAGCGGAGAAGGTTCTCAATAGACTCCCACTGGACAGTTCTCAATAGACTCCCACTGGACAGTTCTCAATAGACTCCCACTAGACAGTTCTCAATCGACTCCCACTGGGTGGTTCCCAATAGACTCCCACTGGACAGTTCTCACTGGGTGGCTCTTCTCATTATAAAACATCAATAACTTTTTAGGAAACGGCATGAAAACCAAAAAGGCATTTAGCCACACGTGTGTGTGTGTGTGTGTGTGTGTGTGTGTGTGTGTGTGTGTGTGTGTGTGTGTGTGTGTGAGTGTGTGTGTGTGTGTGTGTGTGTGTGTGTGTGTGTGTGTGTGTGTGTGTGTGTGTGTGTGTGTGTGTGTGTGTCCAATGTGTAGGGATAGCAGCACAATATCGTTAAATATCCACAGAGAAATGCATAATAATTCCCATTAACCATTTCCATAACACAACTACATAGTACATCTTCAGTTTACTCCCCCTGTAACGTGTAGTGTGTGGTATAATGTACTAATCTGTATCAAATCAAATTTGATTGGTCACATACACATATTTAGCAGATGTGATTGGTCACATACACATATTTAGCAGATGTGATTGGTCACATGCACATATTTAACAGATGTGATTGGTCACATACACATATTTAGCAGATGTTATTGGTCACATGCACATATTTAACAGATGTGATTGGTCACATACACATATTTAGCAGATGTGATTGGTCACATGCACATATTTAGCAGATGTGATTGGTCACATACACATATTTAGTAGATGTGATTGGTCACATGCACATATTTAGCAGATGTGATTGGTCACATACACATATTTAGTAGATGTGATTGGTCACATGCACATATTTAACAGATGTGATTGGTCACATACACATATTTAGCAGATGTTATTGGTCACATGCACATATTTAACAGATGTGATTGGTCACATACACATATTTAGCAGATGTTATTGGTCACATGCACATATTTAACAGATGTGATTGGACACATACACATATTTAGCAGATGTGATTGGTCACATACACATATTTAGCAGATGTTATTGGTCACATGCACATATTTAGCAGATGTGATTGGTCACATACACATATGTAACAGATGTGATTGGTCACATACACATATTTAGCAGATGTGATTGGTCACATACACATATTTAGCAGATGTTATTGGTCACATGCACATATTTAGCAGATGTGATTGGTCACATACACATATGTAACAGATGTGATTGGTCACATACACATATTTAGCAGATGTTATTGGTCACATGCACATATTTAACAGATGTGATTGGTCACATACACATATTTAGCAGATGTGATTGGTCACATACACATATTTAGCAGATGTGATTGGTCACATACACATGGTTAGTAGATGTTATTGGTCACATACACATATTTAGCAGATGTGATTGGTCACACACACATGGTTAGTAGATGTTATTGGTCACATACACATATTTAGCAGATGTTATTGGTCACATGCACATATTTAGCAGATGTTATTGGTCACATGCACATATTTAGCAGATGTTATTGGTCACATACACATATTTAACAGATGTTATTGCCGGGTGTAGTGAAATGCTTGTGTTCCTAGCTCCAGCAGTGCAGTAGTATCTAACAATTCACAACAATACACGCAAATCTAAAGTAAAAGAATGCAATTAAGAAATATATAAATATTAGGACGAGCAATGTTGGAGTGGCATTGTACTGTACTGAAATATAGTGGAATAGAATACAGTAAATACATATGAGATGAGTAAAGCAGTATGTAAACATTATTAAAGTGACTAGTGTTCCATTATTAAAGTGGCCAGTGATTCCATGTCTATGTAAATGGGACAGCCGCCTCTAAGGTGCAGGGTTGAGTAACCAGGTGGTAGACGGCTAGTGATGGCTATTAAACAGTCTGATGGCCTTGAGATAGAAGCAGTCTCAGTTTCAGTCTCTCGGTCCCAGCTTTGATGCACCTGTATTGACCTCGCCTTCTGGATGATAACGGGGTGAACAGGCAGTGGCTCGGGTGGTTGTTGTCCTTGATGATCTTTTTGGCCTTCCTGTGACATCGGGTGGTGTAGGTGTCCTGGAAGGCAGGTAGTTTGCCACCGGTGATGCGTTAGGGAGACTGCACTCCCCTCTGGAGAGCCCTGCGGTTGCGGGCAGTGCAGTTGCCGTACCAGGCGGTGATACAGCCCGACAAGATGCTCTCAATTGTGCATCTGTAAAAGTTTGTGAGGGTCTTAGGTGACAAGCCACATTTCTTCAGCCTCCTGAGGTTGAAGAGACGCTGTTGCGCCTTCTTCACCACACTGTGTGTGGGTGGACCATTTCAGATCGTCAGTGATGTGTACGCCGAGGAACTTGAAGCTTTTCACCTTCTCCACTGCGGTCCCGTCGATGTGGATGGGGCGTGCGCTCTCTGCTGTTTCCTGAAGTCCACGATCAGCTCCTTTGTTTTGTTGACGTTGAGGGAGAGGTTATTTTCCAGGGCCAGGGCCCTCCTCCCTGTAGGCTTTGTCGTCATTGTTGGTTATCAGGCATGTAACTGTTGTGTCATCTGCAAACTTGATGATTGAGTTGGAGGCGTGCGTGACCACGCAGTCATGGGTGAACAGGGATTACAGGAGGGGGCTGAGCACGCACCCTTGTGGGACCCCAGTGTTGAGGATCAGCAAAGAGGAGGTGTTGTTTCCTACCTTCACCACCTGGGGGCGGTCCGTCAGGAAGTCCAGGACCAAGTTGCACAGGGCAGGGTTCAGACCCAGGGCCCCAAGCTAAATGGTGAGCTTGGAGGGTACTGTATTGTTGAAGGCTGAGCTGTAGTCAATGAACAGCATTCTTACATAGGTATTCTTCTTGTATTATTCTTGTCCAGATGGGATAGGGCAGGTTGCAGAGTGATGGCGATTGCATCGTCTGTGGATCTATTGGAGCGGTATGCAAATTGGAGTGGGTCTAGGGTGGCAGGTAAGGTAGAGGTGATATGATCCCTGACTAGTCTCTCATATCACTTCAGGATGACAGAAATGAGTGCTACGGGGCGATAGTCATTTAGTTCAGTTACCTTTGCATTCTTGGGTACAGGAACAATGGTGAAGCAAGAGAAGACAGCAGACTGGAATAGGGAGAGATTGAAATATGTCCGTAAACACTCCAGCCAGCTGGTCTGCGCATACTCTGAGGACGCGGCGAGGGTTAAAACATTTAAATGTCTTACTCATTTCGGGCCACGGAGAACGAAAGAGCAGGCCACGTCGGGTGGCACTGTATTATCTTCAAAGCGGGTGAAGAAGGTGTTTAGCTTGTCCGGGAGCAAGACGTCGTTGTCCGCGACGTGGCTGGTTTTCCCTTTGTAGTCCCTGATTGTCTGTAGACCCTGCCACATATGTATCGTGTCTGAGCTGTTAAAATTGCGACTCCACGTTGTCTCTTTATGTTTTGTCTGTTTGATTCCCAGTCACGATGTCATGGTTAAATGCTGTGGTTTCAGTTTTTGTGCGAATGCTGCCATCTATCCACGGTTTCTGATTTGGGTAGGTTTTAATTGTCACAGTAGGAACAACATCTGCTATACACATCCTGATGAACTCAGTCACCGTGTCCGTGTATACGTCGATGTTATTCTCAGAGGCTACCCGGGAACATATCCCAGTCCGCGTGATCAAAACAATCTTGAAGCATGGATTCTGATTGGTCAGACCAGCGTTGAACAGTCCTTACCATGGGTGCTTCTTGTTTGAGTTTCTGCCTATACGAAGGGATGAGCAAAACGGAGTCATGATCTGATTTGCCGAAGGGTGGGCAGGGGAGGGCCTTGTAGGCATCCCGGAAGTTGGAGTAGTACAGTCAACGTGTTGATAAAACTTCGGTAGCATTTTCCTCAAATTTGCTTTGTTAAAATCACTTCGCAAAGCCGTGTTAGCTATCACTCCAGAAAGCCACGTTAGCTATCACTCCACAAAGCGGCGTTAGCTATCACTCCACAAAGCCGCATTAGCCATCACTCCACAAAAGCCATGGTCCTGTGCTACCTGAGTATCTTGGTGCCAGAGTGGTAGGGTTAGGTTTAGGGTCAGGGTTAGAGTTAGGGTCAGGGTTAGAGTTAGGGTCAGAGATAGGGTTAGAGTTAGGTTTAGGGTCAGGGTTAGAGTTAGGGTCAGGGTTAGAGTTAGGGTCAGAGATAGGGTTAGAGTTAGGTTTAGGGTCAGGGTTAGAGTTAGGGTCAGGGTTAGAGTTAGGTTTAGGGTCAGGGTTAGAGCTACGGTCAGGGTTAGAGTTAGGGTCGGGGTTGCTAGAGTTACGGTCAGGGTTAGAGTAAGGGTCGGGGTTGCTAGTCAGGGTTAGAGTTAGGGTCAGGGTTGCTAGGGTTACGGTCAGGGTTAGAGTTAGGGTCAGGGTTGCTAGAGTTACGGTCAGGGTTAGAGTTAGGGTCAGGGTTAGAGTTAGGGTCGGGGTTGCTAGGGTTACGGTCAGGGTTAGAGTTAGGGTCGGGGTTGCTAGGGTTACGGTCAGGGTTAAGGGCGGTACCTGTTTGAGTATCTCTGCGGAGGTCCGGTAGGAGCAGTCAAACAAGATATAGAACTCTTTGTCTTTCTTCATCTCCTTCAGAAGAGGTCTGGCATCAATCTCTCCAGGTGGAAGCTGCCGTATCCTGATCTTCAGGTTCAACTTAGACGGAGCCTTGATCAACTCCTGCATCCGCATCAGACCTGTGGAACACAACATATCATACAATATAGTATGGTTAGACCTAGTAGTTCTATACTGGAGAACTCTAAACAGTATCCCTGCCTGAGATTGTACCCAGCTGAGGTTCCATGGTTGTACCCAGCTGAGGTTCCATGGTTGTACCCAGCTGAGGTTTCATGGTTGTACCCAGCTGAGGTTTCATGGTTGTACACAGCTGAGGTTCCATGGTTGTACACAGCTGAGGTTCATTGGTTGCACACAGCTGAGGTTCCATGGTTGCACACAGCTGAGGTTCAATGGTTGTACCCACTACACAGCTGCGCTTCCATGGTTGCACCCACTACACAGCTGAGGTTCCATGGTTGTACACAGCTGAGGTTCCATGGTTGTACCCAGCTGAGGTTCCATGGTTGTACCCAGCTGAGGTTCCATGGTTGTACCCAGCTGAGGTTCCATGGTTGCACCCAGCTGAGGTTCCATGGTTGCACCCAGCTGAGGTTCCATGGTTGCACACAGCTGAGGTTCCATGGTTGTACTCAGCTGAGGTTCCATGGTTGTACCCAGCTGAGGTTCCATGGTTGTACCCAGCTGAGGTTCCATGGTTGTACCCAGCTGAGGTTCCATGGTTGTACCCAGCTGAGGTTTCATGGTTGTACCCAGCTGAGGTTCCATATTCATATTTTACCCAGGTATTATTTGCGTTTCCATCCCAAATGGCACCCTATTCCCTACATAGTGCACTACTTTAGACCAGAGCCCTATGCTACCCTATTCCCTATATAGTGCACTACTGTTTACCAGAGCCCTATGCTACCCTATTCCCTATATAGTGCACTACTGTTGACCAGGGACCATAATGCATTGCACTATGTAGGGAATAGTGTGCCATTTGGGGATGCAACCATTGTGTTTAAATTAAACTTTCCTACATGCAATAAGAACAATGACCTCAGATTCATCTTGAAGAACTTTGTCTCGGTCTCTCACTTTGTCTCGGTCTCTCACTTCGTCTCGGGCTCTCACTTCGTCTCGGGCTCTCACTTCGTCTCGGGCTCTCACTTTGTCTCGGCCTCTCACTTTGTCTCGGCCTCTCACTTTGTCTCGGGGTCTCACTTTGTCTCGGGGTCTCACTTTGTCTCGGGCTCTCACTTTGTCTCGGTCTCTCACTTTGTCTCGAGCTCTCACTTTGTCTCGGGCTCTCACTTTGTCTCGGGGTCTCACTTTGTCTCGGTCTCTCACTTTGTCTCGGGCTCTCGGGCTCTCACTTTGTCTCAGTCTCTCACTTTGTCTCGGTCTCTCACTTTGTCTCGGGCTCTCGGGCTCTCACTTTGTCTCAGTCTCTCACTTTGTCTCGGTCTCTCACTTTGTCTCGGTCTCTCACTTTGTCTCGGTCTCTCACTTTGTCTCGGTCTCTCACTTTGTCTCGGTCTCTCACTTTGTCTCGGGCTCTCGGGCTCTCACTTTGTCTCGGTCTCTCACTTTGTCTCGGTCTCTCTCTCTCTCTCTCTCAATTCAATTCAATTCAAAGGGGCTTTATTGTCACAGGAAACGTGTTTACATTGCGAAAGCAAGTGAAATAAATAATAAACAAAAGTGAAATTAACAATAAAAATTAACAGTAAATATTACACTCACAAACGTCATATTATGTATATATACAGTGTTGTAACGATGTACAAATAGTTCAAGAACAAAAGGGAAAATAAATAAACATAAATATGGGTTGTATTTACAGTGGTGTTTGTTCTTCACTGGTTGCCCTTTTCTTGTGGCAACAGGTCACACATCTTGCTGCTGTTATGGCACACTTTGGTATTTCACCCAATAGATATGAGAGTTTATAAAAAAAATTGATTTGTTTTCGAATTGGGTCTGTCTAATCTGATGGAAATATGTCTCTCTAATATGGTCATACATTTGGCAGGAGGTTAGGAAGTGCAGCTCAGTTTCCACCTCATTTTGTGGGCAGTGTGCACATAGCCAGGTCTGCCTACAGTAGCCTCTCTGAATAGCAAGGCTATGCTCACCAAGATTTTGTTAATTTGGGATCAGTCACAGTGGTCAGGTGTTCTGCCACTGTGTACTCTCTGTTTAGAGCCAAATAGCATTCTAGTTTGCTCAGTTTTTTTTTGTTAATTACTTGACACATTGGAAATAATTATATTTTGTTTACTCATGATTATGTTGGGTCTTTGTGTGTATCTCTCTGTGTGTGTGTGTTTCACTCACTCACTTAGAAGCCCGACCATGTTGGCTCAGACCAGAGAACCAAGTGAAAATCTGTTGGATGCCACCTAGAGAACAGATGGTAGAGGCTGGGTGACCTCTGGTACTGACACACAACAAGCCCCTCATATAAAACGATGCACCACAGAATGAATAGGTTAATTAATACAGTACATACGTACATGAAATCAGCAAAAAATAAACATCCCTTTTTCAGGACCCTGTCTTTTATAGATAATTCATAAAAATACAAATAACTTCACAGATCTTCATTGTAAAGGGTTTAAACACTGTTTCCCATGCTTGTTCAATGAACCATAAACGATTCATGAACATGCACCTGTAGAACGGTCGTTAAGACACTAACAGCTTACAGACGGTAGGCAATTAAGGTCACAGTTATGAAAACGTAGGACACTAAAGAGGCCTTTCTACTGACTCTGTAACACACCAAAAGAAAGATGCCCAGGGTCCCTGCTCATCTGCGTGAACGTGCCTTAGGCAGGCTGCAAGGAGGCATGAGGACTGCAGATGTGGCCAGGGCAATTAATTGCAATGTCCGTACTGTGAGACGCCTAAGACAGCGCTACGTGGAGACAGGACGGACAGCTGATCGTCCTCGCAGTGGCAGACCACGTGTAACAACACCTGCACAGGATCGGTCCATCCGAACATCACACCTGCGGGACAGGTACAGGATGGCAACAACTGCCCGAGTTACTCCAGGAACGCACAAATTCCTCCATCAGTGCTCAGACTGTCCGCTATAGGCTGAGAGAAGCTGGACTGAGGGTTTGTAGGCCTGTTGTAAGGCAAAGCTATCATCAAGGCAAAGCATGGCTAATTTGAAGAATATAGTTTTGATGTCTTCACTATTATTCTACAATGTAGGAAATAGTCAAAATAAAAACCCTTGAATGAGTAGGTGTCCAAACTTTTGACTGGTACTGTGTGTGTGTGTGTGTGTGTGTGTGTGTGTGTGTGTGTGTGTGTGTCTGTGTGCGTGTGTGTGTGTGTGTTCTGTTCCTACCTGTGCTATCCTCGTAGACCACTGTTAGGCTCTTCCACTTGAAGAAAGTCACTATGTCCAGTATGGCTCTGGAGATTGCAGTGTATTCTGGGTAGAGATTGATGTAAAATGTGTCTCTGTTGTCCACTGACGGGTGTTTCCAGCGCGTCTGGATGTGGGGTACCTTAGCCGGGACGAACAATACAAGTTAAAATGTTAATTTAAATGTATTCTCGTTTCTATTTTTCTCCCCTACCTCATAATGTTGTAAACACAACGTAAAGCAAGATTGTAGTCGGGATAATCTGTAACAATCAAAAACACCGGTGTAATAAGTATATGAATGTAAAAACACCCTCCTCTCCTTTGGTTTGTTATGTTGTTGTGTCGTCTTGTCATGTTGTCACGGTATGGGGTCATGCTGTCATGCTATGGGGTCATGCTGTCATGTTATGGTGTCATGTCCTCATGGAGTCATGTTATGGTGTCATGTCCTCATGGTGTCATGGTATGGTGTCATGTCATCATGGTGTCATGTTATGGTGTCATGTCATCATGGTGTCATATTATGGTGTCATGTCATGGTGTCATGTTATGGTGTCATGTTATGGTGTCATGTTATCATGGTGTCATGTCATCATGGTGTCATGTTATGGTGTCATGTCATCATGGTATCATGTTATGGTGTCATGTCATCATGGTGTCATGCTATGGTGTCATGCCATCATGGTGTCATGTCATCATGGTGTCATGTTATGGTGTCATGTTATCATGGTGTTATCATGGTGTCATGTTATCGTGGTGTCATGTCATCATGGTGTCATGTCATGGTGCCATGTCATCATGGTGTCTGTCATATTATGGTGTCATGCTATGGTGTCATGTCATCGTGGTGTCATGTCATCATGGTGTCATGTTATGGTGTAATGCCATCATGGTGTCATGCTATGGTGTCATGTCATCATGGTGTCATGCTATGGTGTCATGTCATCATGGTGTCATGTCATGGTGTCATGTCATCATGGTGTCATATTATGGTGTCATGCTATGGTGTCATGCTATGGTGTCATGTTATCATGGTGTCATGTCATCATGGTGTCATGTTATGGTGGCATGTCATCATGGTGTCATGCTATGGTGTCATGTTATGGTGTCATGTCCTCATGGTGTCATGTCATCATGGTGTCATGTTATGGTGTCATGGCATCATGGTGTCTTGTTATGGTGTTATCATGGTGTCATGTTATCATGGTGTCATGTCATCATGGTGTCATGTCATCATGGTGTCATGTTATGGTGTCATGTTATCATGGTGTCATGTCATCATGGTGTCATGTTATGGTGTCATGTCATCATGGTGTCATGTTATGGTGTCATGTCATCATGGTGTCATGTTATGGTGTCATGTTATCATGGTGTTATCATGGTGTCATGTCATCATGGTGTCATGTTATCATGGTGTCATGTCATCATGGTGTCATGTTATGGTGTCATGTTATCATGGTGTCATGTCATCATGGTGTCATGTTATGGTGTCGTGTCATCATGGTGTCATGCTATGGTGTCATGTTATGGTGTCATGGCATCATGGTGTCATGCTATGGTGTCATGCTATGGTGTCATGTCATCATGGTGTCATGTTATGGTGTCATGTTATCATGGTGTTATCATGGTGTCATGTCATCATGGTGTCATGTTATCATGGTGTCATGTCATCATGGTGTCATGTTATGGTGTCATGTTATCATGGTGTCATGTCATCATGGTGTCATGTTATGGTGTCATGTCATCATGGTGTCATGCTATGGTGTCATGTTATGGTGTCATGGCATCATGGTGTCATGCTATGGTGTCATGCTATGGTGTCATGCTATCATGGTGATTTGTTATGGTGTCATGTCATCATGGTGTCATGTTAAGGTGTCATGTCATGATGTCATGTCATCATGGTGTCATGTTATGGTGTCATGTTATCATGGTGTCATATTATGGTGTCATGTCATCATGGTGTCATGTTAGGGTGTCATGTTATGGTGTCATGCTATGGTGTCATGTTATCATGGTGTCATGTTATGGTGTCATGTTATCATGGTGTCATGTCATCATGGTGTCATGCTATGGTGTCATGTCATCATGGTGTCATGTTATAGTGTCATGTCATCATGGTGTCATGTTATCATGGTGTCATGTTATGGTGTCATGTCATCATGGTGTCATGTCATGGTGTCATGTTATGATGTCATGTCATCATGGTGTCATGTTAGGGTGTCATGCTATGGTGTCATGCTATGGCGTCATGTTATCAAGGTGTCATGTTATGGTGTCATGTCATGGTGTCATGTCATCATGGTGTCATATTATGGTGTAATGCTATGGTGTCATGCTATGGGCGGCAGGGTAGCCTAGTGGTTAGAGCGTTGGACTAGTAACCGGAAGGTTGCGAGTTCAAACCCCCGAGCTGACAAGGTACAAATCTGTCGTTCTGCCCCTGAACAGGCAGTTAACCCACTGTTCCCAGGCCGTCATTGAAAATAAGAATTTGTTCTTAACTGACTTGCCTGGCTAAATAAAGGTAAAAAAAAAAAAAAAAAAAAAAAAAAAAATGGTGTCATGTCATCACGGTGTCATGTCATCATGGTGTCATGTTATGGTGTCATGTCATCATGGTGTCATGTCATGGTGTCATGTCATCATGGTGTCATGTTGTGGTGTTATGCTATGCTGTCATGTTATCATGGTGTCATGTTATGGTGTCATGTTATGGTATCATATTATGGTGTCATGTTATGGTATCATATTATGGTGTCAAGCTATGGTGTCATGTTATGGTGTCATATTATCGTGTCATGTCATCATGGTGTCATGTCATCATGGTGTCATGTTAGGGTGTCATGTTATGGTGTCATGCTATGGTGTCATGTTATCATGGTGTCATGTTATGGTGTCATGTCATGGTGTCATGTCATCATGGTGTCATGTCATGGTGGCATGTTATGATGTCATGTCATCATGGTGTCATGTTAGGGTGTCATGTTATGGTGTCTTGTCATCATGGTGTCATGTCATGGTGTCATGTTATGATGTCATGTCATCATGGTGTCATGTTAGGGTGTCATGTTATGGTGTCATGCTATGGTGTCATGTTATCATGGTGTCATGTTATGGTGTCATGTTATCATGGTGTCATGTCATCATGGTGTCATGTCATCATGGTGTCATGCTATGGTGTCATGTCATCATGGTGTCATGCTATGGTGTCATGTCATCATGGTGTCATGTCATGGTGTCATGTCATCATGGTGTCATATTATGGTGTCATGTTATGGTGTCATGGCATCATGGTGTCATGTTATGGTGTCATGCTATGGTGTCATGTTATCATGGTGTCATGTTATGGTGTCATGCTATGCTGTCATTTCATCATGGTGTCATGTTATGGTGTCATGTTATCATGGTGTCATGTCATCATGGTGTCATGCTATGGTGTCATGTCATCATGGTGTCATGTTATCATGGTGTCATGCTATGGTGTCATGTCATCATGGTGTCATGTTATGGTGTCATGTTATGATGTCATGTCATCATGGTGTCATGTTATGGTGTCATGTCATCATGGTGTCATGTCATCATGGTGTCATGTTATGGTGTCATGTTATCATGGTGTCATGTCATCATGGTGTCATGTTATGGTGTCATGTCCTTATGGTGTCATGTCATCATGGTGTCATGTTATGGTGTCATGGCATTATGGTGTCATGTTATGGTGTCATGCTATGGTGTCATGCTATGGTGTCATGTTATCATGGTGTCATGTTATGGTGTCATGCTATGCTGTCATGTCATCATGGTGTAATGTTATGGTGTCATGTCCTCATGGTGTCATGTCCTCATGGTGTCATATTATGGTGTCATGTCCTCATGGTGTCATGTCCTCATGGTGTCATGTCATGGTGTCATGTCATCATGGTGTCATGTCTTCATGGTGTCATGTTATGATGTCATGTCCTCATGGTGTCATGTTATGGTGTCATGTCTTCATGGTGTCATTTTATGGTGTCATGTCTTCATGGTGTCATATTATGGTGTCATGTCCACATGGTGTCATGTTAAGGTGTCATGTCCTCATGGTGTCATGTCATGGTGTCATGTCATCATGGTGTCATGTTATGGTGTCATGTCTTCATGGTGTCATGTTATGGTGTCATGTCTTCACGGTGTCATGTTATGGTGTCATGTCTTCATGGTGTCATGTTATGGTGTCATGTCTTCACGGTGTCATGTTATGGTGTCATGTCTTCATGGTGTCATGTTAAGGTGTCATGTTATGGTGTCATGTCTTCATGGTGTCATGTTATGGTGTCATGTCTTCACGGTGTCATGTTATGGTGTCATGTCTTCATGGTGTCATGTTATGGTGTCATGTCTTCATGGTGTCATGTTATGGTGTCATGTCTTCATGGTGTCATGTTATGGTGTCATGTCCTCATGGTGTCATGTTATGATGTCACGTCATGTGTTACAGTATGTGATTTATTTTTCAGATGTTATTTTATATTAATTTTGAATGTGATATTGTCTAACTTTATCTAATGTTATGTTGTAATGTGATGCTCTTTCACCTCTAGGGCGTTACAGATGGACTGGACAGCACTGACTGAGGAGCTGTGGGACGGGCCAAACACTGCAGATACACCCAGAGCCAACTGGTCACACACTGGGGAGGAGGGGAAGGAGAGGGGGGGGGGGGGGGGGGGGGGGGTTTGGGAGGAGGGGAGAGGAGAGGGAAGGGGGGTGAGGGGAGGAGGGGATTAGGGGAGAGGAGAGGGGAGGGGAGAGGAGATGGGAGGGGGGTGAGGGAAAGGAGAGGGGAGGGGGGTGAGGGGAGGAGGGGATTAGGGGAGAGGAGAGGGAAGGGGGGTGAGGGGAGGAGGGGATTAGGGGAGAGGAGAGGGGAGGGGAGAGGAGATGGGAGGGGGGTGAGGGGAGGAGGGGATTAGGGGAGAGGAGATGGGAGGGGGTGAGGGGAGGAGGGGATTAGGGGAGAAGAGATGGGAGGGGGTGAGGGGAGGAGGGGAGAGGGGATAGGAGAGGGGAGGGGTTGAGGGGAGGAGGGGAGAGGAGAGGGAAGGGGGGTGAGGGGAGGAGGGGATTAGGGGAGAGGAGAGGGGAGAGGAGATGGGAGGGGGGTGAGGGAAAGGAGAGGGGAGGGGGGTGAGGGGAGGAGGGGATTAGGGGAGAGGAGATGGGAGGGGGGTGAGGGGAGGAGGGGATTAGGGGAGAGGAGGGGAGAGGAGATGGGAGGGGGGTGAGGGGAGGAGGGGATTAGGGGAGAGGGGGAGAAGGGAGGAGAGGTGAGGGGGGAGGGGGATGAGAGGAGAGTGGAGGAAGAGAGAAGAGGGGGAGGGGAGAGGAGGAGAATGAGGAGAGGAGGAGGAGAGGTGAGGGGGTGAGGGGGGAGGAGAGGAGGGGAGAGGAGGAGAAGGGAGGAGAGGTGAGGGGGGAGGGGAGGAGGATGAGGGGAGGAGAGGGAAGGAAAGGAAAGGAGAAGGAAGGAAAGGAGAGGGAAGGGGAGAAAAGGGGAGGGGAGGAAAGGGGAGGGGAGGAAAGAGGGGGGATGAAATGAGAGGGAAGGAAAGTAGAGGGGAGGGAGGAAAGGAGAGGGGAGGGGAGGAAAGTAGAGGGAAGGGGAGGAAAGGGGAGGGGAGGAAAGAGGGGGGATGAAATGAGAGGGGATGAAAGGAGAGGGGAGGAAAGTAGAGGGGAGGGGAGGAAAGGAGAGGGGAGGGGAGGAAAGTAGAGGAAAGGGTAGGAAAGGGGAGGGGAGGAAAGAGGGGGGATGAAATGAGAGGGGATGAAAGGAGAGGGGAGGAGAGTAGAGGGGAGGGGAGGAAAGGAGAGGGGAGGGGAGGAAAGGAGAGGGGAGGAAAGGAGAGGAGAGGGAAGGAAAAAGAGAAAAGAGAAAATAAAGACAAAGCAGTAATGATTTTGGGTTCATTTAGAATAGACAATACTAATCTGATGTAAAACTATTCCATCACCCACGGCGTTACCTCTCCTGGAGGCCTCGAAGCTGTCGAAGAGGTTGATTCTCTGGATGTCGTAGGTCAGAGTGGTGTTGGGCATTAAGGTCCGGTTCCTGTTGATGTTGCTCACTGCAAACTTAAACGCCAACTCCTCTACACTCACCAACTCACTCTCACGAGTCTCAAAGATACCACCTGGAGGGAGGAAATGAAGGAGGGGGTGAGAGGGGGAGAGAGGGGAGAGAGGTAAGGGGAGAGGGGAGAAGGGGAGAGAGGGTAGGGGACAAGAGGAGAGAGGATAGAAGGGGAGAGAGGGAGAGAGGGAAGAGAGGGGAGAGAGGGGAGAGGGGAGTGGACAAGGAGAGAGGGGAGTTGGAGAGAGAGAGAGGGGGAGATAGGGGAGAGGGGGAGAGGGGAGAGAGGGAGAGAGGGGAGAAGGGGGGAGAGGGAGAGAGGGGGGAGAGGGGAGAAGGGGAGAAGGGGAGCGAGGGGAGAGAGAAAGAGGGGGAGAGAGGGGAGAGGGGAGAGAGGGGAGAAGGGGAGAGAGGGGGGAGAGGGGGAGAGAGGGAGAGAGGGGAGAAGAGGAGAGGGGAGAGAGGGGAGAGAGAGAGAGGGGGAGAGAGGGAGAGAGGGAGAGAGGGGGAGAGAGGGAGAGAGGGGAGAAGAGGAGAGGGGGAGAGAGGGGAGAGAGGGAGAGAGGGAGAGAGGGGGGAGAAGGGGAGAGAGGGAGAGAGGGGAGAATAGGAGAGGGGGAGAGAGGGGAGAGAGGGAGAGAGGGAGAGAGGGAGAGAGGGGGGAGAGGGGGAGAAGGGGAGAGAGGGAGAGAGGGGGAGAGGGGGAGAGAGGGAGAGAGGGAGAGAGAGGGAGAGAGGGGAGAAGAGGAGAGGGGGAGAGAGGGGAGAGAGGGAGAGAGGGGGAGAAGGGGAGAGAGGGAGAGAGGGGGAGAGGGGGAGAGAGGGGGAGAGAGGGAGAGAGGGAGATGGCGGTAGAGGGAAAAAGAGAGATAGTGAACTAGTTCACTCGTAATAAATAAATACATACAAACAAAGCCATCAGTTGAGTTGGAGATTTAAAAAATAAATAACAGAGGGAAGAAAAGAAAGAGAGAAAAACTAACTGATGAGAAGGAATTAACAAATTAGCAGGGGATGGAGAAAGTTAATTATGCAACGAAGCCAGAAAGCAATTATTTAGTTATTTGTGAAAAACAAGTTGGAAACAAAACATGCAGGGTATCGCCTTATCTAATGAATAATGGTTTATGTAAATTACATGTCTCTGTCCCAAATGATTCACTATAGTGCACTACCTTCGTCCAGAGCCCTATGGGAAAAGTAGTGCACTACCTTCGACCAGAGCCCTATTGGAAAAGTAGTGCACTACCTTCGACCAGAGCCCTATGGGAAAAGTAGTGCACTACCTTCGACCAGAGCCCTATGGGAAAAGGAGTGCACTACCTTCGACCAGAGCCCTATGGGAAAAGTAGTGCACTACCTTCGACCAGAGCCCTATGGGAAAAGTAGTGCACTACCTTCGACCAGAGCCCTATGAGAAAAGGAGTGCACTACCTTCGACCAGAGCCCTTTGGGAAAAGGAGTGCACTACCTAGGGAATAGGGTGGTTTTTGGGGATACATGTTGGTTTATGTAAAATGCATGGCTTTGTGCAATGGGGGATTACTTCTCCATGTTATTATGAACGATTAGATTCAACAGCCTGACCCAGTCACAGGAGGAAAAGGACACTGAGAATGGAATGATTTAACTACTTTATCTACAATACATGATCTACAATACATGATCTACAATACATGATCTACAATACATGATCTACAATACATTATCTACAATACATGATCTTCAATACATGATCTACAATACATGATCTACAATACATTATCTACAATACATGATCTACAATACATGATCTACAATACATGATCTACAATACATGATCTAGAATACATGATCTGCAATACATGATCTGCAATTCATGATCTGCAATACATTATCTACAATACATGATCTACAATACATGATCTACAATACATGATCTACAATACATGATCTAGAATACATGATCTGCAATACATGATCTGCAATACATGATCTACAATACATGATCTACAATACATGATCTACAATACATGATCTACAATACATGATCTAGAATACATGATCTGCAATACATGATCTGCAATACATGATCTGCAATACATGATCTACAATACATGATCTACAATACATGATCTACAATACATGATCTACAATACATGATCTACAATACATGATCTACAATACATGATCTGCAATACATGATCTGCAATACATGATCTACAATACATGATCTACAATACATGATCTACAATACATGATCTACAATACATTATCTACAATACATGATCTACAATACATGATCTACAATACATGATCTACAATACATGATCTAGAATACATGATCTAGAATACATGATCTGCAATACATGATCTGCAATACATGATCTACAATACATGATCTACAATACATGATCTACAATACATGATCTACAATACATGATCTAGAATACATGATCTGCAATACATGATCTGCAATACATGATCTGCAATACATTATCTACAATACATGATCTACAATACATGATCTACAATACATGATCTACAATACATGATCTAGAATACATGATCTGCAATACATGATCTGCAATACATGATCTACAATACATGATCTACAATACATGATCTACAATACATGATCTACAATACATGATCTACAATACATGATCTACAATACATTATCTACAATACATGATCTACAATACATGATCTACAATACATGATCTACAATACTTTATCTACAATACATGAAGATATGGAGAGAGAGGGGGAGGGAGGAAGATATGGAGGGAGAGAGGGGGGGAGGGAGGAAGATATGGAGGGAGAGAGGGGGGGATATGGAGGGAGAGAGGGGGGAGGGAGGAAGATATGGAGGGAGAGAGGGGGAGGAAGGAAGATATGCAGGGGGAGGGAGGAAGATATGGAGGGAGAGAGGGGGAGCGAGGAAGATATGGAGGAAGAGATGGATGGAGGGATGAGGTTCAACGAGAATGAGGGAGGAAGAGCTGGAGAGAGGGAGGGAGTAAGGAAGGATGGATGAGATGGGGGGAGGGATGAGGGAGGAAGGAAGGGAGAGATGGAGGGAGGGATGACGGAGAGGAAGACATGACAACAGGGAGTGAGAGATGGAGCGAGAGGTGGAGGTAGAGATGGAGAGGGATGAGGGAGAGATGGAGGAATGAGGGAGAATGAGAGAGAGAGGAGGATGGAGGGAGGAAGGGAGAGGGAGGGAGAAAGACATTGAGGGAGAGATGGGAGATGGAGGCAGGGAAGGAGGGAGAGATGGATATAATAAAGACATTTAGCTATAGGCAGGGGTGGGAGAGATGGAGAGATGAAGGCAGGGAGAGATGGTAGGAGGAGAGAGGGAGGCAGGGAGAGATGGAGAGATGAAAACAGGGAGAGATGGTAGGAGGAGAGAGGGAGGCAGCGAGAGATGGAGGGAGGGAGAGAGAGAAGAAGACATGACAACGGAGTGAGAGATGGAGCAAGAGGTGGAGGTAGAGATGGAGAGGGATGAGAGAGAGATGGAGGGAGGTAGACAAGGAGGGAGGGATGGAGATGAGGGAGGGAGGAAGAGAGAGGGAGTGAGAGATGAGCGAGAGATGGAGGAAGGGAGGAATTAGGGAGAATGAAAGAGAGGAGGATGGAGGGAGGAAGATAGATGGAGGGAGGGATGGAAGGAGGGAGGGAGAGAGGGAAGTAAGGAGAGGGAAGCAGGGAGAGATGGAGGCAGGGAGAGAGGGAAGCAGGGTCCCCCTGATGGAAGCAAGGAGAGATTGAGAGATGGAGGCAAAGAGAGATGGAGGCAAAGAGAGATGGAGGGATAGATAGAAAGATGGAGGGAGAGATAGAAAGATGGAGGGAGAGATAGAAAGATGAAGGGGGATGGAGGGAGAGATAGAAAGATGGAGGGATGGAGGGAGGGAGAGATAGAAAGATGAAGGGGAGATAGAAAGATTGAGGGAGGGATGGATGGATGGAAAGATAGAAAGATGGAGGGAGGGAAGGATGGAGAGATAGAAAGATATGGGGAGACAGAAAGATGGAGGGAGGGATGGATGGAGAGATAAAAAGATGGAGGAAGGGATGGATGGAGAGATAGAAAGATGGAGGAAGGGATGGATGGAGAGATGGAAAGATGGAGGGAGGGATGGGTGGAGAGATAGAACGATGGGAGGAGGGATGGAGGGAGAGAGAAATATGGAGGGAGAGATAGAAAGATGGAGGGAGGGATGGAGGGAGAGATAGAAAGATGGAGGAAAGGATGGAGGGGGAGAGAAAGATGGAGGGAGGGGTGGATGGAGAGATAGAAAGATGGAGGGGGGATGGATGGAGAGATAGAAAGATTGAGGGAGGGATGGATGGATGGAGAGATAGAAAGATGGAGGGAGGGAAGGATGGAGAGATAGAAAGATATGGGGAGACAGAAAGATGGAGGGAGGGATGGATGGAGAGATAAAAAGATGGAGGAAGGGATGGATGGAGAGATAGAAAGATGGAGGAAGGGATGGATGGAGAGATGGAAAGATGGAGGGAGGGATGGATGGAGAGATAGAAAGATGGAGGGAGGGATGGAGGGAGAGATAGAAAGATGGAGGGAGGGATGGAGGGAGAGATAGAAAGATGGAGGGAGGGATGGATGGAGAGATGGAAAGATGGAGGGAGGGATGGGTGGAGAGATAGAACGATGGGAGGAGGGACGGAGGGAGAGAGAAAGATGGAGGGAGAGATAGAAAGATGGAGGGAGGGATGGAGGGAGAGATAGAAAGATGGATGGAGGGATGGAGGGAGAGATTGAAAGATGGAGGGAGGGATGGAGGGAGAGAGAAAGATGGAGGGAGGGATGGATGGAGAGATAGAAAGATGGAGGGAGGGATGGAGGGAGAGATAGAAAGATGGAGGGAGGGATGGATGGAGAGATAGAAAGATGGAGGGAGGGATGGGATGGAGAGATAGAAAGATGGAGGGAGGGATGGATGGAAAGATAGAAAGATGGAGGGAGGGATGGAGGGAGAGATAGAAAGATGGAGGGAGGGATGGATGGAGAGATAGAAAGATGGATGGAGAGATAGAAAGATGGAGGGAGGGATGGAGGGAGAGATAGAAAGATGGAGGGAGGGATGGAGGGAGAGATAGAAAGATGGAGGGAGGGATGGATGGAGAGATAGAAAGATGGAGGGAGGGATGGAGGGAGAGATAGAAAGATGGAGGGAGGGATGGAGGGAGGGAGAGATAGAAAGATGGAGGGAGCGATGGATGGAGAGATAGAAAGATGGAGGCAGGGATGGAGGGAGAGATAGAAAGATGGAGGCAGGGATGGAGGGAGAGATAGAAAGATGGAGGGAGGGATGGATGGAGAGATAGAAAGATGGAGGGAGGGATGGAGGGAGAGAGAAAGATGGAGGGAGGGATGGATGGAGAGATAGAAAGATGGAGGGATGGAGGGAGAGATAGAAAGATGGAGGGAGGGATGGATGGAGAGATAGAAAGATGGAGGGAGGGATGGATGGAGAGATAGAAAGATGGAGGAAGGGAGAGATAGAAAGATGGAGGGAGGGATGGAGGGAGAGATAGAAAGATGGAGGGAGGGATGGATGGAGAGATAGAAAGATGGCGCTAACCCTACTGCACTTCCTGTACTGCGCTAACCCTACTGCACTTCCTGTACTGCACTAACCCTACCTCACTTCCTCTACTGCGCTAACCCTACTGCACTTCCTGTACTATGCTAACCCTACTGCACTTCCTGTACTGCGCTAACCCTCTACAGCGCTAACCCTACTGCACTAACCCTACCTCACTTCCTCTACTGTGCTAACCCTACTGCACTTCCTGTACTGCGCTAACCCTCTACAGCGCTAACCCTACTCCACTAACCCTACCTCACCTCCTCTACTGCGCTAACCCTACTGCACTTCCTGTACTGTGCTAACCCTACTGCACTTTCTATACTGCACTCCCTCTACAGCGCTAACCCTACTGCACTTCCGGTACTGTGCTAACCCTACTGCACTCCCTCTACAGCGCTAACCCTACTGCGCTAACCCTACAGCGCTAACCCTACTGCACTTCCTGTACTGCACCCCCACCCTACTGCACTCCCCCCTACACTGCACCCTATTCACTACACACAGTTGATAATTATATTAATTGAAATGCTAATCCTTTGCATATGAACGGCCGCTCATTCTAAAATAATTGCATTGTGTTTATATTTACGCCCGAAGTCACAATGTCTTCTCTGTTGGAATCCTGTCCGTCTGCTGGAGAGTTCAGTTCATCAGAGAGTCTCTGGTTAACTTCCCCAGAAGTCACAATGTCTTCTCTGTTGGAATCTGGTCCATCTGCTGGAGAGTTCAGTTCATCAGACAGTCTCTGCCTTTCGTAGTTGTCGCTTTCTCAGCGGTTCTGGATAGCGTCTGTTGTTATGGATACGCCAGATTTGGTCGTTGTATAGAACAGATGCATCCGAAGGTTGTCGTGTATTTTCGTAATAGACTTACGTAATTTCCAGCTGCAGACTAGTTATTCTACGTCTGAGGATTCGCTCTTATTCTGTAGTGATCGATAGCCTCCGAGTTGAACCATTTCCAGCCGTGTAGCCAACGCTGTCTGGTCTCCGTGGGCCTGTCGAGCTGTAGTTCTTAACCATTTCACATGAAGCGACAGCTCCATGTTTTCACGTCTTAATGTACATTTCGTCAGGAGTGGGTTTTATACGCTTCTGAGAAAAGGGCGGTTCCCATGACGCCGACATAATGTCACGTGGGCGTGGCCACTGATTTGGTTAACTTTATATGAAAAACCCATATTTTCTCATTAAGAAGGTTAACATCACATAACATCTTTTCGCAAATAGTTTCCTGTTTAATCACATGCGGTTCAAAATGTTTAGAATATTTAACCCCATAATTAAGAAGTGGACTCAACCAAAGACACAGTAATGAGGGTTTCCTGTCCTTCATGAAATCCCCAGATAAAACGCACTCGTCATGACTGTCCCTTAGGTGTCCACGGACCTCTCCCACATTCTCAAAAAATAGAAATATTGTTTAATTTAATCAAACTTTTGATTGTCCAAGTGTCTCTCTGTGTTCCACAATTTACATTCCAAATCTCAAACACGACAGAGCATAGAGGCAGCGTGTTTTACGACCGACCAAAAAAACAGTCGACTTCCCGCTCTCCCCTCTCTATGAGAGAGAGCTGTAATAGCGGACCCACTGTAACCTGGGGCAACAGCTCTGGTGGACATTCCTGCAGTCAGCATGCCAATTGCGTGCTCCGTCAAAACTTTTTTTTGACATCTGTGGCATTGTGTTGTGTGACAAAACTGCAGATTTTAGAGTGGTATTTTTATTGTCCCCAGAACAAGGTGCACCTGTGTAATGACCATGCTGTTTAATCAGCTTCTTGATATGCCACACCTGTCAGGTGGATGGATTATCTTGGCAAAAGGATGTAAAAATATTTGTGCACAAAAATTGAGAGAAAAAAGCTTTGTTTTGCATACGGAACATTCCTGGGATCTTTTTTTTGGCTCATAAAACATGGGACCAACACTTAACATGTTGTGTTTATATTTTTGTTCTGATACTGAGTGAGGGAGAGATGGAGGGAGGAAGAGATGGGGAGCAAGAGGAAGATAGAAAGAGAGGAGGACAACAGGGAGAGACCCTGTGACCTTCATATCCCTCAACCAAAAAAAAAGAACAGACGTGTCAGCTGTCTTGTACCAGAGAAACAGCTGGACATACAAATGGAGAGAGAGCGAGAGAGAGAGAGAGAGAGAGAGGATAGAGGGAACATCAGGCTAAAGGAGAGTGAGAAAGAGACAGAGTGAGAGAGAGAGAGAGAGAGAGAGAGGGGGAGAGAGAGAGAGAGAGAGAGAGAGAGAGAGCAAGAGAGAGGATAGAGGGCACATCAGACTAAAGGAGAGAGCGAAGAGAGAGAGAGAGAGAGAGAGAGAGAGAGAGAGAGAGAGAGAGAGAGAGAGAGAGAGAGCACATCAGGCTAAAGGAGAGAGGGTAAGAGAGAGAGAGAGAATAGAGGGAACATCAGGCTAAAGGAGAGAGAGGATAGAGAGAGAGAGAATAGAGGGCACAGAGAGAGAGAATAGAGAATAGAGGATAGAGAGAGAGAGAATAGAGGGCACATCAGGCTAAAGGAGAGATAATTGAATTGAGTGCACCAGTTTTTTGCCCCACATGAGACCATCAATTCCACTCCCTCTCTCTCTCTCTCTCTCTGTCTCTTTCTCTGTCTGTCTGTCTCCTTTCTTATGAAGCTGAACTGAACAAAATTAGACGTGGCATCTGCTAGTCAAACCCTGCCCTGTCTTTGGAACATTTCAAAACCCATTTCACACAGGGGGACGTTAACGTTCCAAACTAGAGGTCGACCGATTATAATTTTTTAACGCCGATACCGATTATTGGAGGACCAAAAAAAGCCAATACCGATTAATCGGCTGATTTTTAAAAAAAATGATTTTTTGTAATAATGACAATTACAACAATACTGAATCAACACTTATTTTAACTTAATATAATACATCAATAAAAATCTATTTAGCCTCAAATAAATAATGGAACATGTTCAATTTGGTTTAAATAATGCAAAAACAAAGTGTTGGCGAAGAAAGTAAAAATGCAATATGTGCCACGTAAGAAAGCTAACGTTTCAGTTCCTTGCTCAGAACATGAGAACATATGAAAGTTGGCGGTTCCTTTTAACATGAGACTTCAATATTCCAAGGTAAGAGGTTTTAGGTTGTAGTTAATATAGTATTTATAGGACTATTTCTCTCTATACCATTTGTATTTCATATGCCTTTGACTATTGGATGTTCTTATAGGCACTTTAGTAATGCCAGTGTAACAGTATAGCTTCCGTCCCTCTCCTCGCCCCTACCTGGGCTCGAACCAGGAACTTCCAATAGTAAAATTCTTGCAAATTAGTTCGCAATGAGCCAGGCTGCCCAAACTGTTGCATATACCCTGACTCTGTGTGCAATGAACACAAGAGAAGTGACACAATTTCACCTGGTAAATATATTGCCTGCCAACCTGGATTTCTTTTAGCTAAATATGCAGGTTTAAAGATAAATACTTCTGTGTATTGATTTTAAGAAAGGCATGGTGTTTATGGTTAGGTACAGTCGTGGAACGATTGTGCTTTTTTCTCAAATGCGCTTTTGTTAAATCATCCCCCACCGTTGCATCGATTATAGGCAACGCAGGAAACGCTAGATAAACTAGTAATATCATCAACCGTGTGTAGTTCTAACTAGTGATTATGATTGATTGTTTTTTACAAGATACGTTTAATGCTAGCTAGCAACTTACCTTGGCTTCTTACTGCATTCGCGTAACAGGCAGTTTCCTCGTGGTGTGCAATGTAATCAGGTGGTTAGAGCGTTGGACTAGTTAACTGTAAGGTTGCAAGATTGATTCCCAGAGCTGACAAGGTAAAAATCTGTCATTCTGCCCCTGAACAAGGCAGTTAACCCACCGTTCCTAGGCCATCATTGAAAATAAGAATGTGTTCTTTAACTGACTTGCCTAGTTAAAAAAAGATTAAATAAAGGTGTAAAAACATTTTTTTTTAAAAGATCGGCAAAATTGGTGTCCAAAAATACCGATTTCCGATTGTTATGACAACTTGAAATCGGCCCTAATTAATCGGCCATTCCGATTAATCGGTCGACCTCTATTCCAAACCCATTCCACACCAGACTGACACACAGGGATCTTAACGATAATTGTTGTAATATAATACTTGACTGAATCTCTATTTCTCATTTTACACAACAAAAATGTATAAGAATACACTGAAATTGCTTTTTTCCCTAGCACTACACAGCTGATTCAACTAATCTTAATAATCATAAATGAGTTGATTACCACCTAAAGGCTCCGATTTTGGGGAAACTCTGCTATCTAATCTCAAAATCAAATCAAATTTATTTATATAGCCCTTCGTACATCAGCTGATATCTCAAAGTGCTGTACAGAAACCCAGCCTAAAACCCCAAAACAGCAAGCAATGCAGGTGTAGAATGTACCTCTGCACGTCCGTCTGTCCGTCTGTCTGCCCGCCCTGCCCCTGCCCTGCCCTGCCCTTCCCTGCCCTGCCCCGCCCCGCCCCGCCCCGCCCTGCCCCTGCCCCGCCCTGCCCTGCCCCGCCCTGCCCCTGCCCTGCCCTGCCCTGCCCTGCCCCGCCCTGCCCCTGCCCTGCCCTGCCCTGCCCCTGCCCTGCCCCGCCCTGCCCCTGCCCTGCCCTGCCCCGCCCTGCCCCTGCCCTGCCCCGCCCTGCCCCTGCCCCGCCCTGCCCCTGCCCCGCCCCGCCCTGCCCCTGCCCTGCCCCTGCCCTGCCCCTGCCCTGCCCCGCCCTGCCCCTGCCCCTGCCCCGCCCTGCCCCTGCCCCGCCCCTGCCCCTGCCCCGCCCCGCCCTGCCCCTGCCCTGCCCCTGCCCTGCCCCTGCCCTGCCCTGCCCCGCCCCGCCCCGCCCCGCCCCGGCCCTGCCCTTCCCTGCCCTGCCCCTGCCCCGCCCCGCCCCGCCCTGCCCCTGCCCTGCCCCTGCCCCGCCCCGCCCCTCCCCGCCCCGCCCCGCCCCGCCCTGCCCCTGCCCTGCCCTGCCCTGCCCTGCCCCTGCCCCTGCCCCTGTCCTGCCCTGCCCTGCCCCTGCCCCTGCCCTGCCCCTGCCCCTGCCCCTGCCCTGCCCCTGCCCTGCCCTGCCCTGCCCCTGCCCCTGCCCTGCCCTGCCCTGCCCCTGCCCCTGCCCTGCCCTGCCCTGCCCCTGCCCCTGCCCCTGCCCTGCCCCTGCCCCTGCCCTGCCCCTGCCCTGCCCTGCCCTGCCCCTGCCCCTGCCCCTGCCCTGCCCCTGCCCCTGCCCTGCCCTGCCCTGCCCCTGCCCTGCCCCTGCCCCTGCCCTGCCCCTGCCCTGCCCCTGCCCTGCCCTGCCCCTGCCCCTGCCCCTGCCCCTGCCCTGCCCTGCCCTGCCCCTGCCCCTGCCCTGCCCCTGCCCTGCCCTGCCCCTGCCCTGCCCTGCCCTGCCCCTGCCCCTGCCCCTGCCCCTGCCCTGCCCCTGCCCTGCCCTGCCCTGCCCCTGCCCCTGCCCCTGCCCCGCCCCTGCCCCTGCCCCTGCCCTGCCCTGCCCCTGCCCTGCCCTGCCCTGCCCCTGCCCCTGCCCCTGCCCTGCCCCTGCCCCTGCCCCTGCCCTGCCCCTGCCCCTGCCCCTGCCCTGCCCCTGCCCCTGCCCCTGCCCCTGCCCCTGCCCTGCCCCTGCCCTGCCCCTGCCCCTGCCCTGCCCTGCCCTGCCCCTGCCCCTGCCCCTGCCCTGCCCCTGCCCCTGCCCTGCCCTGCCCTGCCCCTGCCCCTGCCCCTGCCCCTGCCCTGCCCTGCCCCTGCCCTGCCCTGCCCTGCCCCTGCCCCTGCCCCTGCCCCTGCCCTGCCCTGCCCCTGCCCTGCCCTGCCCTGCCCCTGCCCCTGCCCCTGCCCCTGCCCCTGCCCTGCCCTGCCCCTGCCCCTGCCCCTGCCCTGCCCTGCCCTGCCCCTGCCCCTGCCCCTGCCCTGCCCTGCCCCTGCCCCTGCCCTGCCCTGCCCTGCCCCTGCCCCTGCCCTGCCCCTGCCCTGCCCCTGCCCCTGCCCCTGCCCCTGCCCCTGCCCCTGCCCCTGCCCTGCCCCTGCCCCTGCCCTGCCCCTGCCCCTGCCCCGCCCGCCTCAAACAGGATGCATGTTTTGGAATATTTTTTATTCTGTACAGGCTTCCTTCTTTTATGTTAGTGTTGTGGAGTAACTACAACGTTGTTGATCCATCCTCTGTTATCTCCTATCACAGTCATTAACCTCTTAACGGTTTTAACCTCTAAAAGTTTAAAGGAAGTACCAGATCAATGTGCAGAGGTACAAGGTATTTGAGGTAGATATGTACATGAAGGCAGGGTAAAGTGACTAGTCATCAGGATAGATAATAATAAGGTATTAGAGGTAGATATGTACATGAAGGCAGGGTAAAGTGACTAGTCATCAGGATAGATAATAATAAGGTATTAGAGGTAGATATGTACATGAAGGCAGGGTAAAGTGACTAGGTAACAGAATAGATAATAATAAGAATAAAATAAAGAACATAGTAGCAGTGGGAAATTATGAGTGTAAAAGTATAACGATCTTGTAACGGTTTTCTTGGTGAGAAGGAGAGTCGGACCAAAATGCAGCGTGTCGATTGCGATTCATGTTTAATGAAAAAACACACTAAACACAAACACTACAAAAACAATAAACGTAATGAAAACCTAAACAGCCTATACTTGTGTAAACTAACACAGAACAAGGACATCAGGACACTAAGGACAATCACCCAAGAAAACACTCAAAGAATATGGCTGCCTAAATATGGTTCCCAATCAGAGACAACGATAAACACCTGCCTCTGATTGAGAACCACTCCAGACAGCCATAGACTTTGCTAGATAACCCCACTAAGCCACACACCAAACACCCCACAAAACCCCAAGACAAAACACACCACAATAAACCCATGTCACACCCTGGCCTGACCAAATAAATAAAGAAACACAAAATACTTCGACCAGGGCGTGACAGATCTGACTGTTGTAGAATGTTCCTCAGTGTTCTAGAATGTTACTCAGTATTCTAGAATGCTCCCCAATCACACTGTTGTAGAACGTTCCTAAGACTCTTCTAGAAATGTTCCTCAATAACTGTTCTAGAATTTTCTACTATCAGACTATTCTAGAATGTTCCAGAATTAGCCGCCATTCAGTCACAGAGGTGAAAATGATTTGACAGGAGCGTACTGAAACTCGGTGACATCTATTAACCCCGCTCGGTCTCTGCATTCTCCCAAACAAGTCTCCAAGCCATTTGTGTCTGGGGAGAATCACCCATTTATTCACTGTGAAATGCATTCAATTTCAGAGGCACCTATTACCAGTCCCATTCAATCAACAATCACCTCTTGACCCTCTCATTCTGTTTGAATCTACTCATTGGGTGCATCCCAATAATCCCTGAAGGGTACACCAACCTAAAAGCACTGGATTGGTGGATGCATGGGTTTTAAATCAATGGAAGTGAACAAGTGTACACTTTTGGGAGATCTGCTTTCTCCATAGAGATGGAAAGAGGTCACAATCTTATATCCATCCATTAAATTATGGCCTCTGTGAGCACATGGGCAGCGCCATTGAGGCCATCTCCATTCTGAAGTAGTCAAATATCTTCTTCACGATTGGCTGGTTGGACATGACTCCAACAGGGTCATCAGGAGCGATCAGCCAATGAAATTGGAAGTCCCACCTAAGGCTGTTGCGGTGACCGTATTATCACCACACCGGCGGTCACGAATCACTAAGGCAGACAAATTCCAGTGCTTTAAGACCTTAACCATTGTGCCAGTGCCGAAGCAGTCGACCGCATCAAGCCTGAATGACTTCCGACCTGTTGCACTCAACCCCACGATCATGAAGTGTTTTTCGAAAAGACTGGTTTTGGCCTACCTTAAGTCCTGCCTTCCTCCAACAGTGGATCACCTACCGACCAAACAGGTTTACAGAGGACGCCATCTCCACAGCTTTACACTCTACCCTGACCCATCTGGACAAAACCAACACCTATGTGAACGTGTGAACACATGTGAACGTTCATGTGCCTTAATGAACTTGTTTGTCGTCTGTAAATACAAATACAATTGTTAAATTACGAGCCTAGTTGGTTTAGCCACAGAAAAAATACAGGAACCTTTCTAGTCATGATTGGCTGAGATAATGGATGGGCTGGACATGCCGAGAGATGGGTTCGGATTGGTCTGCCATGTAGCATGCTTCTGTCTATAATATGAGCTGCTCGGGATGTGTAGATAGGTAATCCTTGCTATCGCAGCTTTTTTGAAAGATACTTTTGGTCATGTAGTGTATGTGGACACCCTGCTCGTTGAACATCTCATTCCAAAACAATGGGATGTTGGAAGCTGAGGGGGCTTGTGAGGTCGGGTACTGATGTTGGGCGATTAGGCCTGGCTCGCAGTTGGCGTTCCAATTCATCCCAAAGGTGTTCAATGGGGTTGAGGTCAGGGCTCTGTGGAGGCCAGTCAAGTTCGTTCACACCGATCTCGACAAACCATTTCTGTATGGACTTCGCTTTGTGCACGGGGGAATTGTCATGCTGAAACAGGAAAGGACCTTCCTCAAACTGTTGCCCCAAAGTTGGAAGCACATAACCGTCTGGAATGTCATTGTATGCTGTAGCGTTAAGATTTTCCTTCACTGGAACTAAGGGGCCTAGCCCTAACCATGAAAAACAGCCCCAGACTATTATTCTTCCTCCGCCAAACTTTACAGTTGGCATAATGCATTGGGACAGATAGCATTCTCCTGGCATCCGTCAAACCCAGATTAGTCCGTCAGACTGCCAGATGGTGAAGCGTGATTCATCACTCCAGAGAACGCGTTTTCACTGCTCCTGAGTCCAATGGAGGTGAGCGTTAAACCACTCCAGCCCACGCTTGGCATTGCACAAGGTGATCTTAGGCTTGTGTGTGGCTGCTCGGCCATGGAAACCCATTTCATGAAGCTCCCGACAAACAGTTATTGTGCTGACGTTGCTTCCAGAGGCTGTTTGGAACTCGATAGTGTGTGTTGCAACCGAGAACAGATGATTTTTACGTGCTACATGCTTCAGCATTTGGCCGTAACGTTCTGTGAGCTTGTATGTCCTACCACTTAGACGCTGAGCCTGTCCTACTCCTAGACGTTTCCACTTCACAATAACAGCACTTACAGTCGATCAGGACAGCTCTAGCAGGGCAGAAATTTGACAAACTGACTTGTTGGAAAAGTGGCATCCTATGATGGTGCCATTTTGAAAGTCACTGAGCTCTTCAGTAAGGCCATTCTACTGCCAATGTTTGTCAATGGAGATTGCATGGCTGTGTGCTCAATTTTATACACCTGTCAGCAAGGGGTGTCCATATACTTTGTATATATAGTGTATCATGAAGAACTGCCAAAAGTGTTTCTGGAGGGTGATTGTGCCACGCTGAAAAAATGTATCAGACGATGAGAAAATCCCTGATTTAGGTCAAAACATTTGTAATTGATCCAGACATTGTTGAGACATTCTGATGACAGTGACGGCGAAGAAATGGCGATCAACAGTGTTGTTGTCACGGAAGAAGTTGACAGAATTTTGAAACCAGTAGAATGCCTGGTGTAAAGCAGAAGTATGATAGCTAAGGAGATGGAGAAAATTCTGGTGTAAAGCAGAGTAGGATAGCTAAGGAGATGGAGAAAATTCTGGTGTAAAGCAGAGTAGGATAGCTAAGGAGATGGAGAAAATTCTGGTGTAAAGCAGAGTAGGATAGCTAAGGAGATGGAGAAAATTCTGGTGTAAAGCAGAAGTAGGATAGCTAAGGAAATGGAGATAATTCTGGTGTAAAGCAGAGTAGGATAGCTAAGGAGATGGAGATAATTCTGGTGTAAAGCAGAAGTAGGATAGCTAAGGAGATGGAGAAAATTATGGTGTAAAGCAGAGTAGGATAGCTAAGGAGATGGAGAAAATTCTGGTGTAAAGCAGAAGTAGGATAGCTAAGGAGATGGAGAAAATTCTGGTGTAAAGCAGAGTAGGATAGCTAAGGAGATGGAGAAAATTCTGGTGTAAAGCAGAAGTAGGATAGCTAAGGAGATGGAGAAAATTCTGGTGTAAAGCAGAGTAGGATAGCTAAGGAGATGGAGATAATTCTGGTGGTCGATTGCAAATATGCGGAGGGAGTTGAAAAGAGAGAAACACAGAAGTCTGTTGTATAAAATACCTGTCTCTAGATAACATCTTCAAACTAAGGGCAACCGTGGCATCCGTGACAGACAGGGAGAAAGCGGTCATCCATGTATACGTTTCTAATGGTCAGAAAGTTGTTTTCATTGCAAGTTAAAGCGTACTGTTACTGGCTGGCTGGCTGGCTGGCTAGCTAAAGTTACGTGTAACTTTTGCATTGCTAGTTGGTTAACTTTAGCTACCTGCAGATTCATGCATGGTAGCTAGCTATGGCAATCGGTATAGGTTGGGAGTATTGCCACGTTCAAGACAACTGGGAACTCTGTGAGAGAAAAAAACGGAGAAAAGACTGATAAAAAAAATATTTTGAAAGGTCATCCAACTCCAACTTTCTGACCTGAAGATCACGGACATCATCATTTGACCTCGTGTTTTTCTAAGTTCCCTGTCTTGAAAGCACTATTAGGTTCATTGTATAGCTAGCTATCTAGACTCCACTTCGCCAAACGATTACATAACCCATCAAGTTAGCCAGGTGTGTCTGTGGGTGATTACGGCCATCTATTGTATTTCATGAACATGTGTACATGTCTAGACAATAGTGACCCATTCACTTGTGATCAATCCACCATATGTGGGCTCCTGAGTGGCACAGCGGTCTAAGGCACAGTTCCTTATTGTAGGCTACTACTTTTACTACTTTCAGCCTTGAACCCTTTGGTTGTTTACTACACTACCGTACTCACTCTGTTTAGCACATGGCCTCACATGTCAATCCTTAAAGGGATGGGTGGGGCTAAAGGGTTAAGAGGGTGTGGATGATGCTGAATGGGCGGGGCTAAAGGCTTAAGAGGGTGTGAACGATGCTGAATGGGCGGTGCTAAAGGCTTAAGAGGGTGTGAACGATGCTGAATGGGCAGTGCTAAAGGCTTAAGAGGGTGTGAACGATGCTGAATGGGCGGGGCTAACGGCTTAAGAGGGTGTGAACGATGCTGAATGGGCAGGGCTAAAGGCTTAAGAGGGTGTGAATGATGCTGAATGGGCAGTGCTAAAGGCTTAAGAGGGTGTGAACGATGCTGAATGGGCGGGGCTAACGGCTTAAGAGGGTGTGAACGATGCTGAATGGGCAGGGCTAAAGGCTTAAGAGGGTGTGAATGATGCTGAATGGGCGGGGCTAAAGGCTTAAGAGGGTGTGAACGATGCTGAATGGGCGGTGCTAAATACTTAAGAGGGTGTGGACGATGCTGAATGGGCGGGGCTAAAGGCTTAAGAGGGTGTGAACGATGCTGAATGGTCGGGGCTAAATACTTAAGAGGGTGTGAACGATGCTGAATGGGCGGGGCTAAATACTTAAGAGGGTGTGGACGATGCTGAATGGGCGGGGCTAAAGGCTTAAGAGGGTGTGGACAATGCTGAATGGGTGGAGACAAAGAAGAGCTCTCCAGTAGGTGTACCAGAACATTTAAAAAAGGGCCATTTTCTCAAAAGTGGAGTTACATGTTTATCAACTTTCGAAGCAGAATAACTTTCCCATTGTTCCTCAACGACAGTGTATGATATACCCTTTTGTAGCTCTGAGTCTCTACACTAATCTTCATCTTCATCTCCTAGTGTCATCCCTGCATAGGGCATCTATACTAATCTAGGGCAGAATGTGTTTCAGCACCTCTCCATAGGCCTCTCCATAGGCTGGCTATGACAGGAGTGTTATGTGTGATAATTGATTAATTCTCCCTCCTTTCTGTCTTCAATGCATCCATCTCTCTCACTGATTGATAAAGTGGTGTCATAGCAGACTGAGGTGTGTGTGTGTGTGTGTGTGTGTGTGTGTGTGTGTGTGTGTGTGTGTGTGTGTGTGTGTGTGTGTGTGTGTGTGTGTGTGTGTGTGTGTGCGTGCGTGCGTGCGTGTGTGTGTGTTCAGTAGTTTTGCTTTGAAAAACAAAACAACGCGGGGCAAACAATAGTCTATCAGCCGTATGCTTATTTACAGAAGGTTTCATCTACTGTCTGTGAAACGAGTGATCTCTCATCTATATCTTCAAGGAGACCCGAGAGAGAGAAAGAAAAAGAGGGTCAATATTATAATAGCCTATTACATTACATCAATATACTTCAGTCAGCTTGCTAAATAGATGAATGCAGGTGAGCAAATGTCACTGGGGATGGGGGGGGACATGCCCCCCACATTCTGAAATTGCATTTTTGCCCCCCCCCCCCCACCCCACACATTCTGAAATTGCATTTTTGCCCCCGCTAGTTTTATCATTGGAATATGATACAAAACAGGGCAAAGATGTGCTTTAGGACCATGCAGACGCCTCCGACGGGTCGGGTAGACTATCTGGAGTATTTATAAAAAAATACAAATCAATGATGCCTCCCCCCTTACTTCTAAAACCAAAGTTGCGACCCTGGATTAATGCACATTCAAAGCAAATGAACAGTGTGTGTGTGTGTGTGTGTGTGTGTGTGTGTGTGTGTGTGTGTGTGTGTGTGTGTGTGTGTGTGTGTGTGTGTGTGTGTGTGTGTGTGTGGTAAGAATTAACAACGTTTGGCTGCATGCGTAAAAGATTACTACAAGCTTAACTCCGTTGCACGTGGTTGAACTGGGATTTTTTGGAATAGGGACCTTGATATTCTTGCCGGTTCCACTCCCATTCACAAGGGGGCGATAGCAACGCTTTTTTTTATTTAAATGTTGTCATTCCATTTTGTGAAAACAAGTAAGAGTCGCCTTCCTTTGCTAGTAGTAGCTAGCTGGCAGCCTGGCTAACTGGCAGCCTGGCTAGCTGGCAGCTTGGCTAACTGGCAGCCTGGCTAGCTGGCAGCCTGGCTAACTGGCAGCCTGGCTAGCTGGCAGCCTGGCTAGCTGGCAGCCTGGCTAACTGGCAGCCTGGCTAGCTGGCAGCCTGGCTAGCTGGCAGCCTGGCTAGCTGGGAGCCTGGCTAGCTGGGAGCCTGGCTTTAGCCTGGATAAAAACATAGCAAGCTAGCTAGCCTTTTTAGCTTCCTGCATAAATAATCTGATTTATAAGAAGAAGAAAAACATCCTCCCAGTTTGATATCGTGCTTGTGTATTCATTCCCATATCTACTAAAAGAAATAGAACATCATGTTTTGGTCATGAATGAAAAAAAAGCACACGGCTAACTAGCTGGCTACAGTAGGTTCAGGCATTCCACAATGGCCTGTAATCACTAGTTATTACTGCTAAACATAATGCCTTTTCAGGGGAGAATCATGTTGTTTGGTTTACTGTTTGAACAGTTCCTGAGATTATATTTGTTTATCAATGCAAAATAGGATATTTTATAGCCTAAATAGCCTATAGAAGTGTATTACAAGGAGTAGCCCCTTTTGTGATGAGAAACGGCATTGCAACACTGCGTATAGAGCTGGTAGTAAACTGGGGAAAAAGTTCAACACCAGTGTTAATTGACTCTGGGGAAATTTGGCAGCTGTACCGTCATCCCGCCTGTTAACAAAAACCGGGGCTGTGCAAGGTAAGGATTTCTGTTTCTGGCTTCCAGTCCAATCTCTCTTTCTTCTAGGGATGAGTGGAGGGGGGAGGGGGGGGGGAGGGAGGGTGGGGGGAGGAGTCTAATCAGGCCTTTCTTTGTAAAGAAGCTTAACGGGACGGAACGGCGATCATTAAAAACCTCCCATGTGATTTAGCCAAACGGAGGCGCGTGCCCACAGGAGGGCAACAGACAGACGCAGGAGAACAATCGGGCGTCGCAGGGGCCACCGGATCCCGCAGTCTGTTAACTCACCATGAGGAAACGTTACCAGAATCACCCACCAAACGGTCAAATCCTCCATGAAGGACAGAGGACAGCGTCCCTTAATCCTTATTGGGTGGACTTACGTAAAGAAGATCAGACCGTAATTTTTTAAATGTATTTGACCTTTATTTAACCAGGCAAGTCAGTTAAAGAACAAATTCTTATTTTCAATGACGGCCAAATAAAATAAATCCTTCATTGAGGGTTTTCTCTATCTAATATCCATCCACAGGTCACTGTATCCACATAGCTCTCTCTCCCTCCACCCCATTCTACAGTTTATTTGAGTTTCACAAACATAGAGAAGTTTCCAGAAGGTTAGCGATACATTAAAGTTGTAGAAAACCCATACAGTAGCCAAGGCCAAACTTTTAACTGGTACTATCTATCTATATACACTACTATTAAAAAGTTTGGGATCACTTAGAAATGTCCTTGTTTTTGAAAGAAAAAACATTTTTTTGTCCATTAAAATAACATAAAATTGATCAGAAATACAGTGTAGACATTGTTAATGTTGTAAATGACTATTGTAGCTGGAAACGGCTGATTTTATTATGGAATATCTACATAGGCGTACAGAGGCCCATTATCAGCAACCATCACTCCTGTGTTCCAATGGCACGTTATGTCAGCTAATCCAAGTTTATAATTTTAAAAGGCTAATTGATCATTAGAAAACCCTTTTGCATTTATGTTAGCACAGCTGAAAACTGTTGTTCTGATTAAAGAAGCAATAAAACTGGCCTTCTTTAGAATCGTTTCTGGAGCATCAGCATTTGTGGGTTCGATTACAAGCACAAAATGTCCAGAAACAAAGAACTTTGTTCTGAAACTTGTCAGTCTATTCTTGTTCTGAGAAATTAAGGCTATTCCATGCGAGAAATTGCCAAGAAACTGAAGATCTCGTACAACGCTATGTACTACTCCCGTCACAGAACAGCACAAACTGGCTCTAACCAGAATAGAAAGAGGAGTGGGAGGCTCCGGTGCACAACTGAGCAAGAGGACAAGTAAATTAGAGTGTCTAGTTTGAGAAACAGACACATCACAACTCCTCAACTGGCAACTTCATTAAATATTACCCGCAAAACACCAGTCTCAACGTCAACAGTGAAGAGGCAACTCCGTGATGCTGACCTTCAAGGCAGAGATCCTCTGTCCAGTGTCTATGTTCTTTTGCCCATCTTAAATCTTTTATTTTTATTGGCCAGTCTGAGATACAGATTTTTTTTTTTTCAACTCTGCCTTGAAGGCCAGCATCTCGGAGTCGCCTCTTCACTGTTGACGTCTCCATAGACAAACATTGGTAGTAGAACGGCCCGTACTGAAGAGCTCAGTGACGTTCAACGTGGCACTGCCATAGGATGCCACCTTTCCAGCAAGTCAATATGTCAAGTTTATGACCTGCTAGAGCTGCCCCGGTCAACTGTAAGTGCTGTTATTGTGAAGTGGAAACGTCTAGGAGCAACATCGGCTCAGCCACACAAGCTCACAGAACGGGACCGCCGAGTGCTGTACTGTGTACAAATTGTCTGTCCTCGGGTTGCAACACTCACTAGCGAGTTCCAAACTGCCTTCGGAAGCAAGTCAGTAAAATACGGGTTCGTCGGGAGCTTCATGAAATGTGTTTCCATGGACGAGCAGCCACACACAAGCCTAAAATCACCATGCGCAATGCCAAGCGTCGGCTGGAGTGGTGTAAAGCTAGCTGGAAACATGTTCTCTGGAGTGATGAATCACACTTCACCATCTGGCAGTCTGACGGACGAATCTGGGGTTGGCGGATGCCAGGAGACACTACCTGTTTCAATGCAGAGTGTCAACTGTAAAGTTTGGTGGATGAGGAATGGTCTGGAGCTGTTTTTTCATGGTTTGGGCTAGGCCCCTTAGTTCCAGTGAAGGGAAATCTTAACACTACAGCATACAATCACATTCTAGACGGTTCTGTGCTTTTAACTTTGTGGCAACAGTTTGTGGAAGGTCCTTTCCTATTTCAGCATAACAATGCCCCTGCGCACAAAACGAGGTCCGTACAGAAATGAGCCCATCAAATACCTTTGGGATGAATTGGAACGAATGGTTTGTTCTATATCTTCAAACAAATGACACAACCGTGGCATTAAAATGTTTAATGGTATTTTTTCATCAGTTGTTTTATATGAAATGTCATTTCCACCACACTCTGTCATTACCGCAATGCTAAGTCATTAGCACAATGCTAAGTCATTAGCACAATGCTAAGTCATTACCGCAATGCTAAGTCATTACCGCAATGCTAAGTCATTACCGCAATGCTAAGTCATTAGCATCAGCATTAGCATACATATTTTCAGGCAAAGGTGTATTAAATTACAATTGATATTGATGGTTTTTGTTCCATATGTGAACCTTGTGTGCTTGTTCTTAAGGTAATATTTTACATTATTTTAGGAATTAAGATTTTGACGTGATAAATACATGTTTCTGATTATCATCGAGGCGTATATGGACATTTAGACAATCGAATCAAATTTGTTTATATAGCCCTTCTTAGATCAGCTGATATCTCAAAGTGCTGTACAGAAACCCAGCCTAAAACCCGCAAACAGCAAGCAAGGCAGGTGTAGAAGCACGGTGGCTAGGAAAAACTCCCTAGAAAGGCAGGAACCTATGAAGAAACCTAGAGAGGAACGAGGCTATGAGGGGTGGTCAGTCCTCTTCTGGCTGTGCCGGGTGGAGATTATAACAGAACATGGCCAAGATGTTCAAATGTTCATAAATGACCAGCAGGGTCAAATAATAGTAATCACAGTAGTTGTCGAGGGTGCAACAGGTCAGCACCTCAGGAGTAAATTACAATTTTTAGACATGACAATGATGAATACATATTATTGAGACAACTTCAAAAAATAAAATGAATGTGAAATCTTATATGAAATAATTTTAGGCACAATTTCTGTAATTTCTTTATCAACTAAAATTAGCACATTTTATGACATGGTGGTAATGACATTTCCCCTCAGGTATTTGGGGAAACCAATAAAAATCTTTATATTCTTAAATAGTTTGGTCTCAGCCACTATTAGATCTTGTTTCCAGACAAGAGTGAAGAAAATATTCAGATAGAAAAATCATTTTCAAGAGGTTTCAATTTTCCAAAACATTTAACATACAAAAGTGTCCGCATTTACAAAGTCAACCAAATACAGCACAGTCAAAAAGTATTCAGATCCCTTCACCAATTCCACATTTAGTTACGTTACAGCCTTATTCTAAAATGGATTCAATTAAATATATAAAAATCCTCATCAATCTGTACACATGTCATTATGGGATATTGTGTGTACATGGGTAAGAATACATATTTCTCATCCATTTTGAATTCAGTCTGTAACACAACACAATGTGGGATAAGTCAAGGGGTATGAATACTTTCTGAAGGCACTGCACATAGTGTATTCAGGAAAGTATTCAGAGCTCTTGACTTGTTCCACATTTAGTTACATTACAGCCTTATTCTAAAATGTAAAAAAAAAGATCCTTAGCAATCTATACACAATACCCCATAATGACATCACAGTACCCCATAATTACATCACAATACCCCATAATGACATCACAATACCCCATAATGACATCACAATTCCCCATAATGACAAAGCGAAAACAAGTTTAGAAATGTTAGCAAATTTATTACAAATAAAAAACTGAAATACATTATTTACTTTAAGTATTCAGACCCTTTGCTATGAGACTCAAAATTGAGCTCAGGTGCAACATGTTTCCATTGATCATCCTTGAGATGTTTCTACAACTTGATTGTGTTCTTGATCCCCAAGAACACAGTGGCCTCCATTCTTAAATGGAAGAAGTTTGGAACCAACAAGACTCTCCTAGAGCTGGCCGCCTGGTCAAACTGAGCAATCAGGGGAGAAGGGTTTTGGTCAGCAAGGTGACGAAGAGCCCGATGGTCATCTCTGTGGAGTTGGGAGAACATTCCAGAAGGACAACCACTACTGCAGCACTCCACCAATCAGGCCTTTATGGTAGAGTGGCCAGACTGAAGCCACTCCTCTATGAAAGGTACATGACAGCCTGCTTGGAGTTTGCCAAAAGGCACCTAAAGGACTCAGATCATGAGAAACAAGATTCTCTGGTCTGATGAAACTAACTCTTTGGCCTGAATGCGAAGCGTCACATCTGGAGGAAACCTGGCACCATCCCTACGGTGAAGCATGGTGGTGGTGGCATCATGCTGTGGGGATGTTTTTCAGCGGCAGGGACTAGGAGACTAGTCAGGATCGAGGGAAAGATGAACGGAGCAAAGTACAGAGAAATTGTTGATGAAAACCTGCTCCAGAGCGCTCCGGACCTCAGACTGGGACGAAGGTTCACCTTCCAACAGGACAACGACCCTAAGCACACAGCCAAGACAATGCAGGAGTGGCTTCGGGACAAGTCTCTGAATGTCCTTGATTGGCCCAGCCAGAGCCCGGACTTGAACCTGATTGAACATCTCTGGAGAGACCTGAAAATAGTTGTGCAGCGACGCTTCCCATCCAACCTGACAGAGCTTGAGGATCTGCAGAGGAGAATGGGAGAAACTCCACAAATACAGGTGTGCGAAGCTTGTAGCGTCATACCCAAGAAGACTCGAGGCTGTAATCGCTGCCAAAGGTGCATCAACAAAGTACTGAGTAAAGGGTCTGAATACTTATGTACGTATATATGTGATATTTCAGTTACATTTTTATAAATTAGCAACAATTTCTCAAAACCTGTTTTTGCTTTGTCATTATGAGGTATGGTGTGTAGATTTATGAGAATTTCTTAAAATTTTTAAATCCATTTTAGAATATGGCTGTAATGTAAAAAGTCAAGGGTCTGAATACTTTCTGAATGCACTGTGTGCTTTAATTATATATATATATATATATATATATATTTCCAAATGGTTTGAGAAGAACAACATTGGCATTTCAGGCATAGCATATATGCAGTGAAAATGTATTGGGACTATAGCCTATTTACTGCAGAACCGTTATTAATTGGGTTATGTTACATAGGCGTTTTAAAGTCACGTTAGAAAAACTTCTGAGCGGCTTGTATTTGGGACTCGCAAAAGTGATCTTGGCTCAGTCAGAAAAGGTTAGTGACCAATGGACTATGCCAACCATATAAGTGGATACTAGGCTAGAGAACAGATACTACTTTCGACAATAGATACTACTATTGCAGATACAATTATCTATATGAAACCAATAGTATATATAGTATTGGTATTAGGCTATGCCGCCCATTGCATTTACCTATTCTGAGTACTTGCTGTGAACTCCGGCTGAACTGCACGGTGAAGAGTACCAGCCAGGGAAACAGGCTCTTCCTCCTCTCCATACTCCCGTAATCCAACTCAATCATACCGATACCGACAGAGTGAAATAACACGTAGTATGATCCATGCAGAGGATAATCCGGGGAACGGTCCCCATCGCCTCGAAGATTTCAGGCATTCCCCGGAATATAAATAGATGCTACCCCAACTATGGTTCCTCTCTCTCTGTCTCTCTGTCTCTCTCGCTCTCTTTTCGTTTGTTTGCGCTCTCGGTTTCCACTAGTTACCACAGCTACAAAGTCAAAATGGTATATTTCGTAAAAATGTATGAAAACAAACATGAGCTTTTTGGTCTTAATTTAGTGCTAGGCATAAGGTTTGCAGTGTGGTTAGATTTAAAATCACATTTGAAGAAGATAAATTGTAGAAATGGGCACGGTTTATGACTTTAAGGCTGTGGTAACTAGTGACGACTCCCGCTTGCTCAACTCAGCTACGCACATCTCAAACCCATTTACGTTCACGTGGTTATTCCATTATTCCAAACTGAGCGTTTACTTTGCCATCCAAAATGTAATTGGTTAAATGTAATCTCTCTCTCTCTCTCTCTCTCTCCCTTCACCAAACATGAAAGTAATTGTTTGAGGATGAGGACAGTTTGATGAAAAAGCTTTACATAAAGGTTCAACTCCATGCAAGCCAGTGATTAGACAGTCAGCATATTGAAGTTCCAATGCAAATTATTTTTTTTTATCTCAATATCAAATAATTTATTGGTAATAATTAAGTACTGTACCTTACTGTGATTGTTTTTAAATTAAAATGGTCAACAACAACAAAAAAGAGTGGTCTGGGTGGGGAGAGGAAAACTAGCTGTTATCAGTAGGTCTACTCCCTCTGATCAATGTTTCAGTAGGTCTACTCCCTCTGATCAATGTTTCAGTAGGTCTACTCCCGCTGATCGATGTTTCAGTAGGTCTACTCCCTCTGATCAATGTTTCAGTAGGTCTACTCCCTCTGATCGATGTTTCAGTAGGTCTACTCCCTCTGATCAATGTTTCAGTAGGTCTACTCCCTCTGATCAATGTTTCAGTAGGTCTACTCCCTCTGATCAATGTTTCAGTAGGTCTACTCCCTCTGATCAATGTTTCAGTAGGTCTACTCCCTCTGATCAATGTTTCAGTAGGTCTACTCCCTCTGATCAATGTTTCAGTAGGTCTACTCCCTCTGATCAATGTTTCAGTAGGTCTACTCCCTCTGATCGATGTTTCAGTAGGTCTACTCCCTCTGATCAATGTTTCAGTAGGTCTACTCCCTCTGATCAATGTTTCAGTAGGTCTACTCCCTCTGATCAATGTTTCAGTAGTTCTACTCCCTCTGATCAATGTTTCAGTAGGTCTACTCCCTCTGATCAATGTTTCAGTAGGTCTACTCCCTCTGATCAATGTTTCAGTAGGTCTACTCCCTCTGATCAATGTTTCAGTAGGTCTACTCCCTCTGATCAATGTTTCAGTAGGTCTACTCCCTCTGATCAATGTTTCAGTAGGTCTACTCCCTCTGATCAATGTTTCAGTAGGTCTACTCCCTCTGATCAATGTTTCAGTAGGTCTACTCCCTCTGATCAATGTTTCAGTAGGTCTACTCCCTCTGATCAATGTTTCAGTAGGTCTAGTCCCTCTGATCAATGTTTCAGTAGGTCTACTCCCTCTGATCAATGTTTCAGTAGGTCTACTCCCTCGGATCAATGTTTCAGTAGGTCTACTCCCTCTGATCAATGTTTCAGTAGGTCTACTCCCTCTGATCAATGTTTCAGTAGGTCTACTCCCTCTGATCAATGTTTCAGTAGTTCTACTCCCTCTGATCAATGTTTCAGTAGGTCTACTCCCTCTGATCAATGTTTCAGTAGGTCTACTCCCCCTGATCAATGTTTCAGTAGGTCTACTCCCTCTGATCGATGTTTCAGTAGGTCTACTCCCTCTGATCAATGTTTCAGTAGGTCTACTCCCTCTGATCAATGTTTCAGTAGGTCTACTCCCTCTGATCAATGTTTCAGTAGGTCTACTCCCTCTGATCAATGTTTCAGTAGGTCTACTCCCTCTGATCAATGTTTCAGTAGGTCTACTCCCTCTGATCAATGTTTCAGTAGGTCTACTCCCTCTGATCAATGTTTCAGTAGGTCTACTCCCGCTGATCAATGTTTCAGTAGGTCTACTCCCTCTGATCAATGTTTCAGTAGGTCTACTCCCTCTGATCAATGTTTCAGTAGGTCTACTCCCTCTGATCAATGTTTCAGTAGGTCTACTCCCTCTGATCAATGTTTCAGTAGGTCTACTCCCTCTGATCAATGTTTCAGTAGGTCTACTCCCTCTGATCAATGTTTCAGTAGGTCTACTCCCTCTGATCAATGTTTCAGTAGGTCTACTCCCTCTGATCAATGTTTCAGTAGGTCTAGTCCTTCTGATCAATGTTTCAGTAGGTCTACTCCCTCTGATCAATGTTTCAGTAGGTCTACTCCCTCGGATCAATGTTTCAGTAGGTCTACTCCCTCTGATCAATGCTGAAACATTGATTGCTGTATGATAGTGACTCTTGTTTTGTTTATGGTGAAAATGCCGTTTAAACATCAATGGAAAAATCGTTATTTATTTAGGGCCAAATTTGATATATTATTTTGTTGTTGTTGATAAATCTCGATGAAGTAATGCCATTAACTTGATTAATCATTTGAATCGTTTGACAGCCCTAGTATTTATGTTTGTGGCGGTAGTCTAGTGCGTTCACTATAACCATTTTCAGAGTGGAACCAACTTGGAAGTAGCACACCAATGGTTGTGTCCGTTTGACATCTTTTTTATGAATACATTTTATATTTAGACATTCCCTCGACCCTTTAAAGTAATCTTTTCAATACTGGGTAAAACAACAAATGAATGAATATAGACATTAAGAAAGTATAAGTCTTGTATAATGCGTTAACGTGCAGATGTCGTAAGGAGTTTCTAAACTTGTTATTTGTCTCCATCTAGTGTTAGAACAGTTGTACTACAACCTGACTGACTTCATTAGAGATCAACCAACAATAACTGACTTTACATTAGTCTAAATAATGGTGTCGATGAATCAATCGTACACAAACTGGGGGCTGTTATCTGACGTGATTGCCCTGGGAAAGCCCCCCATTATCCGTAATGATTGCCCTGGGAAGGCCCCCCATTATCCATAATGATTGCCCTGGGAAGGCCCCCCATTATCCGTAATGATTGCCCTGGGAAGCCCCCCATTATCCGTAATGATTACCCTGGGAAAGCCCCCCATTATCCGCAATGATTGCCCTGGGAAAGCCCCCCATTATCCGTAATGATTGCCCTGGGAAGGCCCCCCATTATCCGTAATGATTGCCCTGGGAAAGCCCCCCATTATCCGTTATGATTGCACTGGGAAAGCCCTCCATTATCCGTAATCATTGCCCTGGGAAAGCCCCCCATTATCTGTAATGATTGCCCTGGGAAGGCCCCCCATTATCCGTAATGATTGCCCTGGGAAGAGCCCCCAATTATCCCCAATTATTTTCTCTACTTTTGCAAAAAAAACAATATATATATATATATATATATATATATATATACAGAATCTTCAACCAAAACCTAATATTACATAAAGGGAACCTGAGTGAATAAATAACACAACAATTATATACTTATTTCATTTATTTCATAAACAAAATGATGTAACAACCAATTGTCCTGTGTGAAAAAGTTATTGCCTCCTCACACTTACACAATAACTTGTTGTGCTGCAGTGCTTCCAACCAAACACTTCCTGTAGTTGTTGATCGGTCTCTCACGTCGCGGTGGAGGATTTGTGACCAACTATTCCATACAGAAGGGCTGTAACTCAGCGACATTAGTGGGTTTTCAAGCACGAGCTGCTCGTTTCAAGTCCTGCCACAACATCTCAATTGAGATTAGGTCTGGACTTTGACTAGGCCATTCGAAAACTTCAAATTTGTTGCTTTTTAGACATTTTCATGTCGACTCGATTGCGTGCTTTGGATCGTTGTCTTGCTGCACGACCCAGCTACACTTCAGCTTCAGCTCACAGACAGATGGCCTGACATCCTCCTGTAGAATTCTCTGATACAGAGCAGAATTCATGGTTCAGCTCACAGACAGATGGCCTGACATCCTCCTGTAGAATTCTCTGATACAGAGCAGAATTCATGGTTCAGCTCACAGACAGATGGCCTGACATCCTCCTGTAGAATTCTCTGATACAGAGCAGAATTCATGGTTCAGCTCACAGACAGATGGCCTGACATCCTCCTGCAGAATTCTCTGATACCGAGCAGAATTCATGGTTCAGCTCACAGACAGATGGCCTGACATCCTCCTGTAGAATTCTCTGATACAGAGCAGAATTCATGGTTCCTTCTATTAAGGCAAGTCATCCAGGTCCTGAGGCAGCAAAGCATCCCCAAATCTGGACACACCCACTTACATGACCTTCCTTCCTCTGGACAAACCCACTTACATAACCTTCTTTCCTCTGGACAAACCCACTTACATGACCTTCCTTCCTCTGGACAAACCCACTTACATGACCTTCCTTCCTCTGGACACACCCACTTACATAACCTTCCTTCCTCTGGACACACCCACTTACATGACCTTCCTTCCTCTGGACACACCCACTTACATGACCTTTCTTCCTCTGGACACACCCACTTACATGACCTTCCTTCCTCTGGACACACCCACTTACATAACCTTGCTTCCTCTGGACACACCCACTTACATGACCTTCCTTCCTCTGGACACACCCACTTACATGACCTTCCTTCCTCTGGACACACCCACTTACATGACCTTTCTTCCTCTGGACACACCCACTTACATGACCTTCCTTCCTCTGGGCACACCCACTTACATAACCTTGCTTCCTCTGGACACACCCACTTACATGACCTTCCTTCCTCTGGACACACCCACTTACATAACCTTCCTTCCTCTGGACACACCCACTCTCTAAGGAGGAAGAGGAAGAGGAGTGCAGGCGCTCAGCTCGTGCACAGGCCAGCAGCAATTTCCGCAAATTGCAAATCATCTGCCTGTGCACGAGCTGAGCGCCTGCTGCTGACGTCACTCACAATGCACTTTTGCAGCCAGTCACGATAACTAACTACCAATACACTGCTTAAAACTATAATTGTTCAGAATGTGTAGGTTTACTAGATCAAAATAAAATAAATAAAATGGAATTGTTCAATAATGTGTAATGTGTAATTGTTCAATAATTAAATGTGTTGTGTTTAAAAATAAAAATATCTGATCATATAAAATGCGTTGTGTTTATGTTACTTTTCCCCAAAAAAATGTGATAAACAAACAAATCTAAACCATCAAATGTCAAATCATATTTTTCGCCGAGATAGCCAGTCAATTTGAGTAACGTTATTGTGTATTCCACGTAAAGACGCAGTTTTACGTTATTACGCGATGACATCACAACGTCATTTAGCAACAAATCGACCTGAGCAATTCCTTACTACAAATATTTGTACTACTCCCCTCACAGACCATAAGGCTATTTACATTGATATCAAAATATTTACCCCTGATACGAACCTTGGTAGAGCATCCTACTGGAAGCTAAATAGCTCATTATTAAATAATGATATAGTTACATTTGAGGTTAAAGATCTGCTCTCACACTTTTGGGAAAAGGCTTGTGAAGAAAAATCTTATTGCAAGAACTGGGAGCTCTTTAAATTTGAGGTGTCTAAATATCTTGGTTCCGAAATAATATCCTATTGGTGAGCCAACTGGTAAATGCAGAGGGTCTTTTACTCAGTTATAAAGAATTCTTATCACTTTACAAGGTCCCTGTAACACCTAAAGATTTTGCAATTGTTTTAGATGCCATACCCTCAGGTGTTGCTATGTTATTCAGGAACCTTTCAAGACCTGACCCTCAGAGCCTACCTTCTATTGTCCCTGTTGACTCATCAGTAGGAAAGATTTGTTTCTCTTTTGGTCCATTCAACAACAGAGCGATTACGAACCTTGTTTCAGCAGGATGTTGTATCAATCTATACCTTATGTCCTGCCTTATTGGAATGGATTTATTGAGAATATCTGTTGGAAAAAAGTTTGGATGTTGCCACACACATACCTACTTGTTAACAAAATTAAGGAAGTTTCCTTTAAAATTATTCATAAATATTATCCTGCCAACCACTATATGAAGAAGTTTAAGGAAAACATCAACTGAAATTGCTCCTTTTGTAATGACCACCCAGAAACAGTTGTGCATCTTTTTTGGCATTGTGTTCATGTAAGAAAACTCTGGCAAGACATCAGTAGGTTTATAATTGAACACATTTATGAAGATTTTACACTATTGTGGAGAGATGTACTGTTTGGATTCTTTACATACAATAGAAATAAGCGGAATCATTTTTATGTAATTAATTTCATTATTCTTTTGGCCAAATTTCATATACACAAATGTAAATTTACAAACAGAAAACCACATTTTCGTACCCTACAAAAAGAAATTGAACTGTATTTTAAGACTTTTAAATGCTCTACTAACAAAAAAGCTGTTAGAATTGTAAGTATATGCATGTCCCTTAAGGTCCTTGTGTAATTGTAATGTGATATTGTACCCCCTAGCTTTTATAAATTAGCAACAATTTCTCAAAACCTGTTTTTGCTTTGTCATTATGAGGTATGGTGTGTAGATTTATGAGAATTTCTTAAAATTTTTAAATCCATTTTAGAATATGGCTGTAATGTAAAAAGTCAAGGGTCTGAATACTTTCTGAATGCACTGTGTGCTTTAATTATATATATATATATATATATATATATATATATTTCCAAATGGTTTGAGAAGAACAACATTGGCATTTCAGGCATAGCATATATGCAGTGAAAATGTATTGGGACTATAGCCTATTTACTGCAGAACCGTTATTAATTGGGTTATGTTACATAGGCGTTTTAAAGTCACGTTAGAAAAACTTCTGAGCGGCTTGTATTTGGGACTCGCAAAAGTGATCTTGGCTCAGTCAGAAAAGGTTAGTGACCAATGGACTATGCCAACCATATAAGTGGATACTAGGCTAGAGAACAGATACTACTTTCGACAATAGATACTACTATTGCAGATACAATTCTCTATATGAAACCAATAGTATATATAGTATTGGTATTAGGCTATGCCGCCCATTGCATTTACCTATTCTGAGTACTTGCTGTGAACTCCGGCTGAACTGCACGGTGAAGAGTACCAGCCAGGGAAACAGGCTCTTCCTCCTCTCCATACTCCCGTAATCCAACTCAATCATACCGATACCGACAGAGTGAAATAACACGTAGTATGATCCATGCAGAGAATAATCCGGGGAACGGTCCCCATCGCCTCGAAGATTTCAGGCATTCCCCGGAAGATAAATAGATGCTACCCCAACTATGGTTCCTTTCTCTCTGTCTCTCTGTCTCTCTCGCTCTCTTTTCGTTTGTTTGCGCTCTCGGTTTCCACTAGTTACCACAGCTACAAAGTCAAAATGGTATATTTCGTAAAAATGTATGAAAACAAACATGAGCTTTTTGGTCTTAATTTAGTGCTAGGCATAAGGTTTGCAGTGTGGTTAGATTTAAAATCACATTTGAAGAAGATAAATTGTAGAAATGGGCACGGTTTATGACTTTAAGGCTGTGGTAACTAGTGACGACTCCCGCTTGCTCAACTCAGCTACGCACATCTCAAACCCATTTACGTTCACGTGGTTATTCCATTATTCCAAACTGAGCGTTTACTTTGCCATCCAAAATGTAATTGGTTAAATGTAATCTCTCTCTCTCTCTCTCCCTTCACCAAACATGAAAGTAATTGTTTGAGGATGAGGACAGTTTGATGAAAAAGCTTTACATAAAGGTTCAACTCCATGCAAGCCAGTGATTAGACAGTCAGCATATTGAAGTTCCAATGCAAATTATTTTTTTTTATCTCAATATCAAATAATTTATTGGTAATAATTAAGTACTGTACCTTACTGTGATTGTTTTTAAATTAAAATGGTCAACAACAACAAAAAAGAGTGGTCTGGGTGGGGAGAGGAAAACTAGCTGTTATCAGTAGGTCTACTCCCTCTGATCGATGTTTCAGTAGGTCTACTCCCTCTGATCAATGTTTCAGTAGGTCTACTCCCTCTGATCGATGTTTCAGTAGGTCTACTCCCTCTGATCGATGTTTCAGTAGGTCTACTCCCTCTGATCAATGTTTCAGTAGGTCTACTCCCTCTGATCAATGTTTCAGTAGGTCTACTCCCTCTGATCAATGTTTCAGTAGGTCTACTCCCGCTGATCAATGTTTCAGTAGGTCTACTCCCGCTGATCAATGTTTCAGTAGGTCTACTCCCTCTGATCGATGTTTCAGTAGGTCTACTCCCTCTGATCAATGTTTCAGTAGGTCTACTCCCTCTGATCAATGTTTCAGTAGGTCTACTCCCTCTGATCAATGTTTCAGTAGGTCTACTCCCTCTGATCAATGTTTCAGTAGGTCTACTCCCGCTGATCAATGTTTCAGTAGGTCTACTCCCGCTGATCAATGTTTCAGTAGGTCTACTCCCTCTGATCGATGTTTCAGTAGGTCTACTCCCTCTGATCAATGTTTCAGTAGGTCTACTCCCTCTGATCAATGTTTCAGTAGGTCTACTCCCTCTGATCAATGTTTCAGTAGGTCTACTCCCGCTGATCAATGTTTCAGTAGGTCTACTCCCTCTGATCAATGTTTCAGTAGGTCTACTCCCTCTGATCAATGTTTCAGTAGGTCTACTCCCTCTGATCAATGTTTCAGTAGGTCTACTCCCTCTGATCAATGTTTCAGTAGGTCTACTCCCTCTGATCAATGTTTCAGTAGGTCTACTCCCTCTGATCAATGTTTCAGTAGGTCTACTCCCTCTGATCAATGTTTCAGTAGGTCTACTCCCGCTGATCAATGTTTCAGTAGGTCTACTCCCGCTGATCAATGTTTCAGTAGGTCTACTCCCTCTGATCGATGTTTCAGTAGGTCTACTCCCTCTGATCAATGTTTCAGTAGGTCTACTCCCTCTGATCAATGTTTCAGTAGGTCTACTCCCTCTGATCAATGTTTCAGTAGGTCTACTCCCTCTGATCAATGTTTCAGTAGGTCTACTCCCGCTGATCAATGTTTCAGTAGGTCTACTCCCGCTGATCAATGTTTCAGTAGGTCTACTCCCTCTGATCGATGTTTCAGTAGGTCTACTCCCTCTGATCAATGTTTCAGTAGGTCTACTCCCTCTGATCAATGTTTCAGTAGGTCTACTCCCTCTGATCAATGTTTCAGTAGGTCTACTCCCGCTGATCAATGTTTCAGTAGGTCTACTCCCTCTGATCAATGTTTCAGTAGGTCTACTCCCTCTGATCAATGTTTCAGTAGGTCTACTCCCTCTGATCAATGTTTCAGTAGGTCTACTCCCTCTGATCAATGTTTCAGTAGGTCTACTCCCTCTGATCAATGTTTCAGTAGGTCTACTCCCTCTGATCAATGTTTCAGTAGGTCTACTCCCTCTGATCAATGTTTCAGTAGGTCTACTCCCTCTGATCAATGTTTCAGTAGGTCTACTCCCTCTGATCAATGTTTCAGTAGGTCTACTCCCTCTGATCAATGTTTCAGTAGGTCTACTCCCTCTGATCAATGTTTCAGTAGGTCTACTCCCTCTGATCAATGTTTCAGTAGGTCTACTCCCTCTGATCGATGTTTCAGTAGGTCTACTCCCTCTGATCAATGTTTCAGTAGGTCTACTCCCTCTGATCAATGTTTCAGTAGGTCTACTCCCTCTGATCAATGTTTCAGTAGTTCTACTCCCTCTGATCAATGTTTCAGTAGGTCTACTCCCTCTGATCAATGTTTCAGTAGGTCTACTCCCTCTGATCAATGTTTCAGTAGGTCTACTCCCTCTGATCAATGTTTCAGTAGGTCTACTCCCTCTGATCAATGTTTCAGTAGGTCTACTCCCTCTGATCAATGTTTCAGTAGGTCTACTCCCTCTGATTAATGTTTCAGTAGGTCTACTCCCTCTGATCAATGTTTCAGTAGGTCTACTCCCTCTGATCAATGTTTCAGTAGGTCTACTCCCTCGGATCAATGTTTCAGTAGGTCTCTACTCCCTCTGATCAATGTTTCAGTAGGTCTACTCCCTCTGATCAATGTTTCAGTAGGTCTACTCCCTCTGATCAATGTTTCAGTAGGTCTACTCCCGCTGATCAATGTTTCAGTAGGTCTACTCCCTCTGATCAATGTTTCAGTAGGTCTACTCCCTCTGATCAATGTTTCAGTAGGTCTACTCCCGCTGATCAATGTTTCAGTAGGTCTACTCCCTCTGATCAATGTTTCAGTAGGTCTACTCCCTCTGATCAATGTTTCAGTAGGTCTACTCCCTCTGATCAATGTTTCAGTAGGTCTACTCCCTCTGATCAATGTTTCAGTAGGTCTACTCCCTCTGATCAATGTTTCAGTAGGTCTACTCCCTCTGATCAATGTTTCAGTAGGTCTACTCCCTCTGATCAATGTTTCAGTAGGTCTACTCCCTCTGATCAATGTTTCAGTAGGTCTACTCCCGCTGATCAATGTTTCAGTAGGTCTACTCCCTCTGATCAATGTTTCAGTAGGTCTACTCCCTCTGATCAATGTTTCAGTAGGTCTACTCCCTCTGATCAATGTTTCAGTAGGTCTACTCCCTCTGATCAATGTTTCAGTAGGTCTACTCCCTCTGATCAATGTTTCAGTAGGTCTACTCCCTCTGATCAATGTTTCAGTAGGTCTACTCCCTCTGATCAATGTTTCAGTAGGTCTACTCCCTCTGATCAATGTTTCAGTAGGTCTACTCCCGCTGATCAATGTTTCAGTAGGTCTACTCCCTCTGATCAATGTTTCAGTAGGTCTACTCCCTCTGATCAATGTTTCAGTAGGTCTACTCCCTCTGATCAATGTTTCAGTAGGTCTACTCCCTCTGATCAATGTTTCAGTAGGTCTACTCCCTCTGATCAATGTTTCAGTAGGTCTACTCCCCCTGATCAATGTTTCAGTAGGTCTACTCCCTCTGATCGATGTTTCAGTAGGTCTACTCCCTCTGATCAATGTTTCAGTAGGTCTACTCCCTCTGATCAATGTTTCAGTAGGTCTACTCCCTCTGATCAATGTTTCAGTAGGTCTACTCCCTCTGATCAATGTTTCAGTAGGTCTACTCCCTCTGATCAATGTTTCAGTAGGTCTACTCCCTCTGATCAATGTTTCAGTAGGTCTACTCCCGCTGATCAATGTTTCAGTAGGTCTACTCCCTCTGATCAATGTTTCAGTAGGTCTACTCCCTCTGATCAATGTTTCAGTAGGTCTACTCCCTCTGATCAATGTTTCAGTAGGTCTACTCCCTCTGATCAATGTTTCAGTAGGTCTACTCCCTCTGATCAATGTTTCAGTAGGTCTACTCCCTCTGATCAATGTTTCAGTAGGTCTACTCCCTCTGATCAATGTTTCAGTAGGTCTACTCCCTCTGATCAATGTTTCAGTAGGTCTAGTCCTTCTGATCAATGTTTCAGTAGGTCTACTCCCTCTGATCAATGTTTCAGTAGGTCTACTCCCTCGGATCAATGTTTCAGTAGGTCTACTCCCTCTGATCAATGCTGAAACATTGATTGCTGTATGATAGTGACTCTTGTTTTGTTTATGGTGAAAATGCCGTTTAAACATCAATGGAAAAATCGTTATTTATTTAGGGCCAAATTTGATATATTATTTTGTTGTTGTTGATAAATCTCGATGAAGTAATGCCATTAACTTGATTAATCATTTGAATCGTTTGACAGCCCTAGTATTTATGTTTGTGGCGGTAGTCTAGTGCGTTCACTATAACCATTTTCAGAGTGGAACCAACTTGGAAGTAGCACACCAATGGTTGTGTCCGTTTGACATCTTTTTGATGAATACATTTTATATTTAGACATTCCCTCGACCCTTTAAAGTAATCTTTTCAATACTGGGTAAAACAACAAATGAATGAATATAGACATTAAGAAAGTATAAGTCTTGTATAATGCGTTAACGTGCAGATGTCGTAAGGAGTTTCTAAACTTGTTATTTGTCTCCATCTAGTGTTAGAACAGTTGTACTACAACCTGACTGACTTCATTAGAGATCAACCAACAATAACTGACTTTACATTAGTCTAAATAATGGTGTCGATGAATCAATCGTACACAAACTGGGGGCTGTTATCTGACGTGATTGCCCTGGGAAGGCCCCCCATTATCCGTAATGATTGCCCTGGGAAGGCCCCCCATTATCCGTAATGATTGCCCTGGGAAGCCCCCCATTATTCGTAATGATTGCCCTGGGAAAGCCCCCCATTATCCGTAATGATTGCCCTGGGAAGACCCCCCATTATCCGTAATGATTGCCCTGGGAAGCCCCCCATTATCCGTAATGATTACCCTGGGAAAGCCCCCCATTATCCGCAATGATTGCCCTGGGAAAGCCCCCCATTATCCGTAATGATTGCCCTGGGAAGGCCCCCCATTATCCGTAATGATTGCCCTGGGAAAGCCCCCCATTATCCGTTATGATTGCACTGGGAAAGACCTCCATTATCCGTAATCATTGCCCTGGGAAAGCCCCCCATTATCTGTAATGATTGCCCTGGGAAGGCCCCCCATTATCCGTAATGATTGACCTGGGAAGAGCCCCCAATTATCCACCAATTATTTTCTCTACTTTTGCAAAAAAAACAATATATATATATATATATATATATATATATATACAGAATCTTCAACCAAAACCTAATATTACATAAAGGGAACCTGAGTGAATAAATAACACAACAATTATATACTTATTTCATTTATTTCATAAACAAAATGATGTAACAACCAATTGTCCTGTGTGAAAAAGTTATTGCCTCCTCACACTTACACAATAACTTGTTGTGCCACCTTTAGCTGCAGTGCTTCAAACCAAACACTTCCTGTAGTTGTTGATCGGTCTCTCACGTCGCGGTGGAGGATTTGTGACCAACTATTCCATACAGAAGGGCTGTAACTCAGCGACAATTAGTGGGTTTTCAAGCACGAGCTGCTCGTTTCAAGTCCTGCCACAACATCTCAATTGAGATTAGGTCTGGACTTTGACTAGGCCATTCGAAAACTTCAAATGTGTTGCTTTTTAGACATTTTCATGTCGACTCGATTGCGTGCTTTGGATCGTTGTCTTGCTGCACGACCCAGCTGCACTTCAGCTTCAGCTCACAGACAGATGGCCTGACATCCTCCTGTAGAATCCTCCTGTAGAAGTCATCCATCATCCCCAAATCTGGACACACTCACTTACATGACCTTCCTTCCTCTGGACACACCCACTTACATAACCTTCCTTCCTCTGGACAAACCCACTTACATGACCTTCCTTCCTCTGGACACACCCACTTACATGACCTTCCTTCCTCTGGACACACCCACTTACATGACCTTCCTTACTCTGGACACACCCACTTACATGACCTTCCTTCCTCTGGACACACCCACTTACATGACCTTTCCTTCCTCTGGACACACCTACTTCTTCTGGACACACCCACTTACATGACCTTCCTTCCTCTGGACACACCCACTTACATAACCTTCCTTCCTCTGGACAAACCCACTTACATGACCTTCCTTCCTCTGGACACACCCACTTACATGACCTTCCTTCCTCTGGACACACCCACTTACATGACCTTCCTTCCCCTGGACACACCCACTCTCTAAGGAGGAAGAGGAAGAGGAGTGCAGGCGCTCAGCTCGTGCACAGGCCAGCAGCAATTTCCGCAAATTGCAAACTGCACGAGCTGAGCGCCTGCTGCTGACATCACTCACAAAGCACTTTTGCAGCCATAACTAACTACCAATACACTGCTTAAAACTATAATTGTTCAGAATGTGTAGGTTGACTAGATAAAAATACAATAAATGAAATGGAATTGTTCAATAATGTGTAATGTGTAATTGTTCAATAATTAAATGTGTTGTGTTTAAAAATAAAAATATCTGATCATATAAAATGCGTTGTGTTTATATTTCTTCCCCCCCCCCCAAAAAATGTGATAAACAAACAAATCTAAACCATCAAATGTCAAATCATATTTTTCGCCGAGATAGCCAGTCAATTTGAGTAACGTTATTGTGTATTCTACGTAAAGACGTAGTTTTACGTTATTACGCGATGACATCACAACGTCATTTAGCAACAAATCGACCTGCCTCGAGCAACTTCCCCTGGAAATTAGTTGTCAACACCGAGGGCCCTACTGATAGTGGTAACCTACACACTTCAATGCAAAAGATCAACTGTATATTCACCTGTTAAATTCTACTGAATGTTATGAACTGCGCTCCCTGTTGGATGCATATAGGCTGATCTATTCTAGGCTAGAGCAGAAACTATAAAATATAATAGCCTAATAGGCTCAATTAAATGAGCGATGCCCATGGTCATTTGTTGTATGGCTTTTTCGAGATTATGAACTCATCATGGACAGAAAAGGTGAGGAATGTAATTCTGCAATGGTCATGATATGTGTAATAATGTATTATGTTGATAAATGAAATATTGTCTACTCGAGAAATGTAATTTTGCTGTATTCAGACGTAGCCTACAAAACGTCAATGGAAAAAGTCTGTTCTACCGTTAAACTACGGATCGCATAGAGGAAAACACTTGAGTTTATATACTTTCCACTGTACAGTAGGACCAATGAAATTGGTTGTGATACAGCCTGGATTCAAACCAGGGTGTCTGTAGTGACGGCACTGGCGCTGAGATGTATTGCCTTACACCGCTGCGCTACTCGCGAGCCCAACAAAATAGACTGTCAGAAGTGGGATTCGAACCCACGCCTCCAGGGGAGACTGCGACCTGAACGCAGCGCCTTAGACCGCTCGGCCATCCTGACACACTGGATGCAAGAACATCAGTAATGATAATTTCACTCTTCTCACTAACACAAACAATTGTCTTTTCGATTTAGTTTCCTGTTTTATTGTTCTTATATAGTGTCGTCATATATTCCTGCGACTGTTGCCTTCTGGGAACACAATATTTCACCAATATAAACTGTTCGTACATATGGTTTAAAGTTTGCAGGGGGAGGAAAGCACATTATCAACGTTTAAGTATAGTTTTTATAAATTCCAGCTTTTGTGTGAAAACCATGAAGGCCAACGATTTATAAACGAGGCAAGACGAGGACACTGGAGACCACGAAGATACAGACCCGTACACTTTTGGTAGTTAGTGAAACACTTTCCCATGACGAATCACTGCCACCTGGTGGTCAATCCGGTGAATTTAATGTGAATAATCCATTCAGACTTCTGAACAGATAAGAGACTCCACTATTTACAGTTTTACAGTTTCTCAATCTCATACATGCATTTTTTTTGTAACAACGTTGTCAGTTTTCGAAACGGTGTTCACAAGACACAAAACTATGTGACAGTTTGCAAAACAGTACTTTTTATTTTATTTTTTAAATTTAGCTGTCTTCTCAAAACAAGTACATGAATCCAAACCAAATGATTCCGTCAGAATCGCAAGTGCATTCTTTAAAACATGACTGTCTGCAAAAAAGATGAACACAAACAAACATATATTTGTTGAGTCTAAGCTGACAAAACAGAAAGTTAGTCTGTCTTTTAAGTAGATTTGATTTGATTTCAGATCAATAGATTGTCTTTGCAGTAACTAAATCATGATGATCAAATTTGGAAATACAACTATCAAAAGATGCAGGAATTATGGGTAATAACTGTCCTTTTTTTAATGCATATTTCAACCCCCCCCCCCCCAAAAAATGTATACACATCAAATTAAATATTATTCCTGATCAAAAGGAAAGAAATGAAATATCCACATTGTGTGATTCATTCATCACCATCATCGTAATCCAGATGCATGTATTCGATGCGAAGGCTGGTGGGCTCATCGGCTCGGCAACTTTCCACCGACGCAGAAACACAATCCACTAAAGAAATTAGGAACCTGGTGAATACAATGTAGGAACACAATTATGTTGATAACTAACTACCAATACACTGCTTAAAACTATAATTGTTCAGAATGTGTAGGTTTACTAGATAAAAAGAAAATAAATAAAATGTAATTGTTCAATAATGTGTAATGTGTAATTGTTCAATAATAAAATGTGTTGTGTTTAAAAATACAAATATCTGATCATATAAAATGCGTTGTGTTGATTACAAAAAAATGTGATAAACAAACAAATCTAAACCATCAAATGTCAAATCATATTTTTCGCCGAGATAGCCAGTCAATTTGAGTAACGTTATTGTGTATTCTACGTAAAGACGTAGTTGTACGTTATTACGCGATGACATCACAACGTCATTTAGCAACAAATTGACCTGCCTCGAGCAACTTCCCTGGAAATTAGTTGTCAACACCGAGGGCCCTACTTATAGTGGTAACCTACACACTTCAATGCAAAAGATCAACTGTATATTCACCTGTTAAATTCTACTGAATGTTATGAACTGCGCTCCCTGTTGGATGCATATAGGCTGATCTATTCTAGGCTAGAGCAGAAACTATAAAATATAATAGGCTCAATTAAATGAGCGATGCCCATGGTCATTTGTTGTATGTCTTTTTCGAGATGGCCAGAAAAGGTGAGGAATTTATTCTGCAATGGTCATGATATGTGTAATAATGTATTATGTTGATAAATTAAAAGTGTCTACTCGAGAAATGTAATATTGCCATATTCAGACGTAGCCTACAAAACGTCAATGGAAAAAGTCTGTTCTACCGTTAAACTACGGATCGCATAGAGGAAAATACTTGAGTTTATATACTTACTACTGTACAGTAGGACCAATGAAATTGGTTGTGATACAGCCTGGATTCAAACCAGGGTGTCTGTAGTGACGGCACTAGGGCTGAGATGCATTGCCTTACACCGCTGCGCCACTCGGGAGCCCAACAAAATAGACTGTCAGAAGTGGGATTCGAACCCACGCCTCCAGGGGAGACTGCGACCTGAACGCAGCGCCTTAGACCGCTCGGCCATCCTGACACACTGGATGCAAGAACATCAGTAATGATAATTTCACTCTTCTCACTAACACAAACAATTGTCTTTTCGATTTAGTTTCCTGTTTTATTGTTCTTATATAGTGTCGTCATATATTCCTGCGACTGTTGCCTTCTGGGAACACAATATTTCACCAATATAAACTGTTCGTACATATGGTTTAAAGTTTGCAGGGGGAGGAAAGCACATTTTCAAGTTTAAGTATAGTTTTTATATATTCCAGCTTTTGTGTGAAAATCATGAAGGCCAACGATTTATAAACGAGGCAAGACGAGGACACTGGAGACGAAGAAGATACAGACCCGTACACTTTTGGTAGTTAGTGAAAAACTTTCCCGTGACGAATCACTGCCACCTGGTGGTCAATCCGGTGAATTTAATGTGAATAATCCATTCAGATTTCTGAACAGATAAGAGACTCCACTATTTACAGTTTTACAGTTTCTCAATCTCATACATGCATTTTTTTGTAACAACGTTGTCAGTTGTCGAAACGGTGTTCACAAGACACAAAACTATGTGACAGTTTGCAAAACAGTACATTTCTTTTAAAAATTTAAATGTAACTGTCTTCTCAAAACAAGTACATGAATCCAAACCAAATGATACCGTCAGAATCGCAAGTGCATTCTTTAAAACATGACTGTCTGCAAAAAAGATTAACACAAACATATTTGTTGAGTCTAAGCTGACAAAACAGAAAGTTAGTCTGTCTTTTAGGTAGATTTGATTTGATTTCAGATCAATAGATTGTCTTTGCAGTAACTAAATCATGATGATCAAATTTGGAAATACAACTATCAAAAGATGCAGGAATTATGGGTAATTACTGTCCTTTTTTTATTGCATATTTCACCCCCCCCCAAAAAAAAAAATTCATACACATCAAATTAAATATTATTCCTGATCAAAAGGAAATAAATTAAATATCCACATTGTGTGATTCATTCATCACCATCATCGTAATCCAGATGTATGTATTCGATGTGAAGGCTGGTGGGCTCATCGGTTCGGCAACTTTCCACCGAAGCAGAAACACAACCCACTAAATATAATATAGGCTCAATTAAATGAGCGATGCCATGGTAATTTGTTGTATGTCTTTTTCGAGATTATGAACTCATCATGGCCAGAAAAGGTGAGGAATTTATTCTGCAATGGTCATGATATGTGTAATAATGTATTATGTTGATAAATTAAAAGTGTCTACTCGAGAAATGTAATATTGCCATATTCAGACGTAGCCTACAAAACGTCAATGGAAAAAGTCTGTTCTACCGTTAAACTACGGATCGCATAGAGGAAAATACTTGAGTTTATATACTTACTACTGTACAGTAGGACCAATGAAATTGGTTGTGATACAGCCTGGATTCAAACCAGGGTGTCTGTAGTGACGGCACTAGGGCTGAGATGCATTGCCTTACACCGCTGCGCCACTCGGGAGCCCAACAAAATAGACTGTCAGAAGTGGGATTCGAACCCACGCCTCCAGGGGAGACTGCGACCTGAACGCAGCGCCTTAGACCGCTCGGCCATCCTGACACACTGGATGCAAGAACATCAGTAATAATAATTTCACTCTTCTCACTAACACAAACAATTGCCTTTTCGATTTAGTTTCCTGTTTTATTGTTCTTATATAGTGTCGTCATATATTCCTGCGACTGTTGCCTTCTGGGAACACAATATTTCACCAATATAAACTGTTCGTACATATGGTTTAAAGTTTGCAGGGGGAGGAAAGCACATTTTCAAGTTTAAGTATAGTTTTTATAAATTCCAGCTTTTGTGTGAAAATCATGAAGGCCAACGATTTATAAACGAGGCAAGACGAGGACACTGGAGACGACGAAGATACAGACCCGTACACTTTTGGTAGTTAGTGAAACACTTTCCCGTGACGAATCACTGCCACCTGGTGGTCAATCCGGTGAATTTAATGTGAATAATCCATTCAGACTTCTGAACAGATAAGAGACTCCACTATTTACAGTTTTACAGTTTCTCAATCTCATACATGCATTTTTTTGTAACAACGTTGTCAGTTGTCGAAACGGTGTTCACAAGACACAAAACTATGTGACAGTTTGCAAAACAGTACATTTCTTTTAAAAATTTAAATGTAACTGTCTTCTCAAAACAAGTACATGAATCCAAACCAAATGATACCGTCAGAATCGCAAGTGCATTCTTTAAAACATGACTGTCTGCAAAAAAGATTAACACAAACATATTTGTTGAGTCTAAGCTGACAAAACAGAAAGTTAGTCTGTCTTTTAGGTAGATTTGATTTGATTTCAGATCAATAGATTGTCTTTGCAGTAACTAAATCATGATGATCAAATTTGGAAATACAACTATCAAAAGATGCAGGAATTATGGGTAATTACTGTCCTTTTTTTATTGCATATTTCACCCCCCCCCAAAAAAAAAAATTCATACACATCAAATTAAATATTATTCCTGATCAAAAGGAAATAAATTAAATATCCACATTGTGTGATTCATTCATCACCATCATCGTAATCCAGATGTATGTATTCGATGTGAAGGCTGGTGGGCTCATCGGTTCGGCAACTTTCCACCGAAGCAGAAACACAACCCACTAAATATAATATAGGCTCAATTAAATGAGCGATGCCATGGTAATTTGTTGTATGTCTTTTTCGAGATTATGAACTCATCATGGCCAGAAAAGGTGAGGAATTTATTCTGCAATGGTCATGATATGTGTAATAATGTATTATGTTGATAAATTAAAAGTGTCTACTCGAGAAATGTAATATTGCCATATTCAGACGTAGCCTACAAAACGTCAATGGAAAAAGTCTGTTCTACCGTTAAACTACGGATCGCATAGAGGAAAATACTTGAGTTTATATACTTACTACTGTACAGTAGGACCAATGAAATTGGTTGTGATACAGCCTGGATTCAAACCAGGGTGTCTGTAGTGACGGCACTAGGGCTGAGATGCATTGCCTTACACCGCTGCGCCACTCGGGAGCCCAACAAAATAGACTGTCAGAAGTGGGATTCGAACCCACGCCTCCAGGGGAGACTGCGACCTGAACGCAGCGCCTTAGACCGCTCGGCCATCCTGACACACTGGATGCAAGAACATCAGTAATAATAATTTCACTCTTCTCACTAACACAAACAATTGCCTTTTCGATTTAGTTTCCTGTTTTATTGTTCTTATATAGTGTCGTCATATATTCCTGCGACTGTTGCCTTCTGGGAACACAATATTTCACCAATATAAACTGTTCGTACATATGGTTTAAAGTTTGCAGGGGGAGGAAAGCACATTTTCAAGTTTAAGTATAGTTTTTATAAATTCCAGCTTTTGTGTGAAAATCATGAAGGCCAACGATTTATAAACGAGGCAAGACGAGGACACTGGAGACGACGAAGATACAGACCCGTACACTTTTGGTAGTTAGTGAAACACTTTCCCGTGACGAATCACTGCCACCTGGTGGTCAATCCGGTGAATTTAATGTGAATAATCCATTCAGACTTCTGAACAGATAAGAGACTCCACTATTTACAGTTTTACAGTTTCTCAATCTCATACATGCATTTTTTTGTAACAACGTTGTCAGTTGTCGAAACGGTGTTCACAAGACACAAAACTATGTGACAGTTTGCAAAACAGTACATTTCTTTTAAAAATTTAAATGTAACTGTCTTCTCAAAACAAGTACATGAATCCAAACCAAATGATACCGTCAGAATCGCAAGTGCATTCTTTAAAACATGACTGTCTGCAAAAAAGATTAACACAAACATATTTGTTGAGTCTAAGCTGACAAAACAGAAAGTTAGTCTGTCTTTTAGGTAGATTTGATTTGATTTCAGATCAATAGATTGTCTTTGCAGTAACTAAATCATGATGATCAAATTTGGAAATACAACTAAGACACAAAACTATGTGACAGTTTGCAAAACAGGACTTTTTATTTTATTTTTAAAATGTAGCTGTCTTCTCAAAACAAGTACATGAATCCAAACCAAATGATACCGTCAGAATCGCAAGTGCATTCTTTAAAACATGACTGTCTGCAAAAAAGATGAACACAAACATATATTTGTTGAATCTAAGCTGACAAAACAGAAAGTTAGTCTGTCTTTTAGGTAGATTTGATTTCAGATCAATAGATTGTCTTTGCAGTAACTAAATCATGATGATCAAATTTGGAAATACAACTATCAAAAGATGCAGGAATTATGGGTAATTACTGTCCTTTTTTTATGCATATTTCACCCCCCCAATTCATACACATCAAATTAAATATTATTCCTGATCAAAAGGAAAAAAATTAAATATCCACATTGTGTGATTCATTCATCACCATCATCGTAATCCAGATGCATGTATTCGATGCGAAGGCTGGTGGGCTCATCGGCTCGGCAACTTTCCACCGACGCAGAAACACAATCCACTAAAGAAATAAGGACCCTGGTGAATACAATGTAGGAACACAACTAATATCAACCAAGTCTCAAATCACATCGAAAACAAAGCTTTAATGTTGGAGATGATGTGTTTAGGAGTAAAACCCCAAAGTTACTTACAAAATAACTCAACTTTCTTCTCTGCAGTGTTGTCAAGAATCATAGCAGTTAGACAGTCCTCATCTTTCCTTATAGTCTACTACTACTAAAGACATTTAACATTTTGTGCAGTCTGCTACGTGTTGATATTCTGTGAGCTAAACACTTTTTACACTCAACTTTGTATTCATTTATGACAATTGTATATAAAGTTTAGCAAAAAATTGGGTCTAAGATATTCGATCCAGGAAACAAAGGTAGGAACTTAATCTGACATTCTGAAAATCTATTTAATCATTTGACCATGGTTGGTTTGCTATAGGTCTGTTTAACCAGTTCATTTAAACCATGGTTGGATTGCTATAGGTCCGTTTAACCAGTTCATTTAAACCATGGTTGGATTGCTATAGGTCCGTTTAACCAGTTCATTTGACCATGGTTGGTTTGCTATAGATCCGTTTAACCAGTTCATTTAAACCATGGTTGGATTGCTATAGGTCCGTTTAACCAGTTCATTTGACCATGGTTGGTTTGCTATAGGTCTGTTTAACCAGTTCATTTGACCATGGTTGGTTTGCTATAGATCCGTTTAACCAGTTCATTTAAACCATGGTTGGATTGCTATAGGTCTGTTTAACCAGTTCATTTAAACCATGGTTGGTTTGCTATAGGTCTGTTTAACCAGTTCATTTAAACCATGGTTGGTTTGCTATAGGTCTGTTTAACCAGTTCATTTAAACCATGGTTGGATTGCTATAGGTCCGTTTAACCAGTTCATTTAAACCATGGTTGGATTGCTATAGGTCCGTTTAACCAGTTCATTTGACCATGGTTGGTTTGCTATAGGTCTGTTTAACCAGTTCATTTGACCATGGTTGGTTTGCTATAGATCTGTTTAACCAGTTCATTTGACCATGGTTGGTTTGCTATAGATCCGTTTAACCAGTTCATTTGACCGTGGTTGGTTTGCTATAGGTATGTTTATCAATAGTTAATTTGACCATGGTTGGTTTGCCAAAGGTACATTTAACTCCAGTTAATTTGACCATGGTTGGTTTGCTATAGGTACATTTAACCAGTTAATTTGACCATGGTTGGTTTGCTATAGGTATGTTTATCAATAGTTAATTTGACCATGGTTGGTTTGCCAAAGGTACATTTAACTCCAGTTAATTTGACCATGGTTGGTTTGCTATAGGTACATTTAACCAGTTAATTTGACCATGGTTGGTTTGCTATAGGTCCGTTTAACTCCAGTTAATTTGACCATGGTTGGTTTGCTATAGGTTTAACCACAGTTCCAAAAGATGCTTGTACCCGATCGAGAAACTGTAATGAGCCTTCTACATTGTCAGACTGCTTCATCCTCGTCTTTTCATCATTTAATTAACAGGTCTGTCTAAATACTAAATACTTTTTTGCCCCACTGTATATATTATATTGAGAAACACACACACAGAAAAAAGACAAAATACCAAAATCCGATAAGAAATGTATTTTTTTTAATAATAACAACAATAATAATAATAGTTATATTAATGGTAATCGACAGTCCTAATGTACGAACACAGTTTTAAAAATGCAAAATACACAAAAAGAGGGAAAAGACAAAGGAGGTTTCACCCTGTAAACCAAAACACTACCCTATACCCTAAATAGTGCACTACTTTAGACCAGAGCCCTATGGGGAAGTGGGTAAAATTATTACACTATATAGGGGATAGGGTGCCGTTTGGGATGCAGACAATCTCAGGGGTAGTAGTAGTAGTAGTAGTAGTAGTAGTAGTAGTATAGGTCCTAGAAGTTATTAAAATATCATTGATTTGCCATTTGTGCTAACGCTAACAACAGCAACAACAACAACTACTATTAGTTGTGTTTTTAGTCCAGCATTCCTGAACATCCTGCATGTAGGTCTCATTGCTAACTCGGAGCCAGGAGTTTTATCTGCATGATTGTGTGAACTAACAAGGAACAACTCGGGGCCCTTGTTTTATATATATATATATATATATATATATATATATATATATATATATATATATATATATATATATATACAAGCTATAACTGGAGCCAGAGTGTTTCTTGTTATAGAAGCTCTAACGGTTATAGAACCCCTATGAATGTATATTGTGCAGGTAAAACTCCGGGTCCTGTTTAATCCTGTATATGTGTTGTTTTGATCAGAAAGTCTCCCAGTTCCATGTAATTCTGTCCCACGGGTTGAGTAGAAGTGCAGCATCAATACATCCATAAATGGTGCACTAGTCTGTGTTTGTTTTTAGACATATACAGTATTCAGTGTTTTGTGCCACGAGTATTAGAATAGACATAGAACAAGACAGTGTGAGAGAGAAAGCACAGTAGTTTAGCAGTAGCCGGCCTAGTCAGGAATTAGGACATAGATCCCTGGTTGGGAATAGACAGGAAGTTGCTCTGGATAAGAGCGTCTGTTAAATGACCAAAATGTCAAATGTAGACAGACAACAAAGACCTGCTTTTTCTTCTTCTTCAGATTTCAAATTTTGTTGTTGTTGTTTTGTTTTATCTTTGCTCATTTGTAGATAAATACCGTTCTGTTTGACATGACAACAACAAAAACGATCTGGCAACTAATCCAGAGAGGTATACAAAGCAGGATCAATGAGTTCAACAGCTAACATTAAATACACAACTAGAAATAAAGATAGATTTTCTGCTTTATTAATCAGAAAGCTAAACTTTAAAACGTGTTTTTAGTTATTGGTTCAGTTTAGACCGTGCCCATTTCAAGCTTGTCGTTTTAAATAAATAAAGTTATTTCAGAATATTTAGGCAAGTTCACCGGTTAACTTGTTGATCCTGCTTTGTGGTACACTACACGTATCTGGCAACCAGGGAAGGCTTGTTCTACTTCAAAAGGAACACTTTTTAGTTTCTATTTCCACTCAGCAGAGAGGCCGTCTGGTTTTGGAGGACTGATGGGGGCGGGTCTTCGATAGTGTAAAACCAAAAGAAGAACAGATGTCGTGTTTGAAAACGTTTTTCGTCTTTGCTTTGTGTACTGCCTTGATTGTGACTTGTCGTACAACCACAAGAGGAAACAGAAGCTAAGGATAACTCCTTTAAGAGTTAGTCAGAAGCTAAGGATAACTCCTTTAAGGGTTAGTCAGAAGCTAAGGATAACTCCTTTAGTCAGAAGCTAAGGATAACTCCTTTAAGGGTTAGTCAGAAGCTAAGGATAACTCCTTTAAGGGTTAGTCAGAAGCTAAGGATAACTCCTTTAAGGGTTAGTCAGAAGCTAAGGATAACTTGTTTAAGAGTTACTCAGAAGCTAAGGATAACTCCTTTAAGGGTTAGTCAGAAGCTAAGGATAACTCCTTTAAGGGTTAGTCAGAAGCTAAGGATAACTCCTTTAAGAGTTAGTCAGAAGCTAAGGATAACTCCTTTAAGGGTTAGTCAGAAGCTAAGGATAACTCCTTTAAGGGTTAGTCAGAAGCTAAGGATAACTCCTTTAAGGGTTAGTCAGAAGCTAAGGATAACTCCTTTAAGGGTTAGTCAGAAGCTAAGGATAACTCCTTTAAGTGTTAGTCAGAAGCTAAGGATAACTCCTTTAAGAGTTAGTCAGAAGCTAATGCTCGTTGGAACTGAAACGTTTCCCAGTTAGAAAGTCGTAAGTCTGACATTGCAATGTTCAATTGCTTTTGAATTCGGAAACAATTCTTAAACCTAATAGGTTTTTGCTAGCTAGATAAGCTAGCTAACATAGCTAATGATAGAGTTGACTAGCTTTCTTAATGTTGATAATATTGTCAAACTAGCTACATTATCCACATTGATACAGTGAATTAGATGATGTCAAACTAGCTGCATTATCCACGTTGATGCAGTGAATTAGACGATGTCAAAATGTTGATTCGTTTTTTAAATCTTTTGATTGAAAAGGTGAGAAAGGTCAGTGACGAAACATCACAACTCAAAATGACCTCAGACTTTTCCACTCGGAAGTCCGACTTGGGAGGGTCGTTCAACTGTTTACTTCCCGATCGGGAACCTCGTATTTCCCAGTTCTGAGGAGCATTTTGAAGGCAGCGTGACACAGTAGTGGGGTCGACATCGGCAGCAGTCCAGATGGGTATACTACAAAAGCATATTTATTGAGTTATCCAGCTTAACTTGCCTAATTATTCTGAAATAACTTCTTACTTTAAAAGATAAGCTTGAAATGGGCATGGTCTAATTTACTCAAGAACCAAAAACAAGGATCTAAGTTTAGCTGAACCAGAAAAATGATGGTTATTTCCTTCCTTTTTAAATAAAAAAATAAATAATCAATGTCAGCCGATTCATTGATCCTGCTTTGCAGTCAGTAACAGCAGGTGTTTTGTCAAACATTTTCCTTTCAAACAAAACTCCAAAGAAAATTCAAGTAAAACAGGAAGTCATATTATTACTATTATGATGTCATATCCTGTCCCATGCGAGGGTCAGGGAGTGAGTAACACTGGATGTCATGTAAACAGAAATAAAAACCCCAAAAATATTTTGTTTATTAATTATTAATTATTTCCCCAAATTATAGTCAACAAAATCAAGATGTGAACAAATATGTTGGTAGACGTGAATAAAAAAAGAATGTTATTTTTAGAAAAGACAATAAGCTATAATTGTGCCTGGATAGTTGCTCTGAGTGCTATCAGCAGCCGATAATCGAGCAGAACAGTAGAAGCGCGGTAAAGCTAGCAGGGTTGTACACCATTGAGATGGAAAGAGATCTCCTCTTTGTGTATTTATATCCAAGTTGTGTCTTCTAGCTATCTCTATGTAGTATATTACACAGCAGTCTGTAGCCCCTGAAGACAAGGTTTAGGATACGAACCCTATGGGTCCAGGGTGAAAAACAGTGCACTGAAAAGGGTACACGATACGGTAGCATCTGAGATGCAGACAAGGTTTGCGAAGTTACACACAGCCCTTGAGTGTTACATACAAACAAACAAACAAACACAGTTTCTAAGTCAGAGAAGCAAAAAATATGACTCATCATTCCTGCGTTTGAAAAATAAACTTTTTTTTGTGTTTTTTTTTTTGGCAACGAGATTTTAGTTCAGTGAAGACGTTATAGTCCAGTGTGTTTGCATGTGCGGCCTCTCTCTCCCATCTGATAGCAGTTCAGTTGAGGCATTGTGAGACTGTGAGTCTGTCACTAAGTAGAAGACAGTAGGATTGTCAGGAGAAGGTGGGCGATGGGTTGTATTCATTAGTGCAAATCGTTTTGTAATGGAAAACGTTTCGTAAATGAAAACGAGTGTTTCTTAAGTTCAGGTTAGTCCCTCCCTGTTTGCTTCTGTTTGGTTCCTAGGGAATACACCCGTGGAGCGGTGAGGGGAGATTTTTTTACATCGACAGGGGTCCTTCGTCCCTCCTCGAAAACCTCCTTTTTAAAGCTTGTGTGAACGAACTCAGCAGTCACATTTGTGTCCCGTCTGTCATATCCCGTCTGTCATATCCCGTCTGTCATATCCTGTCTGTTTTATCTTGTCTGTCTTATCCCATCTGTTTTTCCCATCTGTCATATCCCGTCTGTCATATCCCGTCTGTCATATCCTGTCTGTTTTTCCCATCTGTCATATCCCGTCTGTCATATCCCGTCTGTCATATCCCATCTGTTTTATCTTGTCTGTCATATCCCATCTGTTTTTCCCATCTGTCATATCCCGTCTGTCATATCCCGTCTGTCATATCCTGTCTGTTTTATCTTGTCTGTCTTATCCCATCTGTTTTTCCCATCTGTCAAATCCCGTCTGTCTTATCCCATCTGTTTTATCTTGTCTGTCATATCCCGTTTGTCATATCCCATCTGTTTTATCTTGTCTGTCATATCCCGTCTGTCATATCCCGTCTGTTTTATCTTGTCTGTCTTATCCCATCTGTTTTTCCCATCTGTCATATCCTGTCTGTCTTATCCCATCTGTCATACCCTGTCTGTCATATCCCATCTGTCATACCCTGTCTGTCATATCCCGTCTGTCATATCCCGTCTGTCATATCCCGTCTGTCATATCCCATCTGTCATACCCTGTCTGTCATATCCCATCTGTCATATCCTGTCTGTCATATCCCATCTGTTTTTCCCATCTGTCATATCCCGTCTGTCTTATTCTGTCTGTCATATCCCGTCTGTCATGTCCCGTCTGTCATGTCCCGTCTGTCATGTCCCGTCTGTCATGTCCCGTCTGTCATGTCCCGTCTGTCATATCCCGTCTGTCTAATCCCGTCTGTCATATCCCGTCTGTCATGTCCCGTCTGTCTTATCCCGTCTGTCATACCCTGTCTGTCATATCCCATCTGTCATATCCCGTCTGTCATATCCCATCTGTCATACCCTGTCTGTCATACCCTGTCTGTCATACCCTGTCTAATCCCTTCTGTCATAGCCTGTCTGTTATATCCCGTCTGTCATATCCCGTCTGTTTTTCCCATCTGTCATATCCCGTCTGTCATGTCCCGTCTGTCTAATCCCGTCTGTCATAGCCTGTCTGTCATATCCCGTCTGTCATATCCCGTCTGTCATATCCCGTCTGTCATATCCCATCTGTCATACCCTGTCTGTCATACCCTGTCTGTCATATCCCGTCTGTCTAATCCCGTCTGTCGTAGCCTGTCTGTTATATCCCGTCTGTCATAGCCTGTCTGTTATATCCCGTCTGTCATATCCCGTCTGTCATACCCTGTCTGTCATATCCCATCTGTCTAATCCTGTCTGTCATAGCCTGTCTGTTATATCCCGTCTGTCATATCCCGTCTGTTTTTCCCATCTGTCATATCCCGTCTGTCATGTCCCGTCTGTCTAATCCCGTCTGTCATAGCCTGTCTGTCATATCCCGTCTGTCATATCCCATCTGTCATATCCCGTCTGTCATATCCCATCTGTCATACCCTGTCTGTCATACCCTGTCTGTCATTTCCCGTCTGTCATAGCATGTCTGTTATATCCCGTCTGTCATATCCCGTCTGTCATAGCCTGTCTGTTATATCCCGTCTGTCATATCCCGTCTGTCATATCCCGTCTGTCATATCCCGCTTGTCTAATCCTGTCTGTCATACCCTGTCTTTCATATCCTCTTCTCCCTAGAAGGCGTTGATCCCTCTCTTCTCTTCCTCTATTTCTGTTGTTCATCCCTCCCTCCCTCCCTCAGTCTCAGAAGACGTCGTTGTTCCCTCCGTTGGCATAGTCTTCGCGTCGCACCCAGATGACATCACAGTGGTCCCTCTTGGCCACTCCCTCCACGGAACACTGCTTCCCGGCCACGCCCTCTGCAGCCCATTGCTTCCTGAGGGGGGTAAGCTTCACCGGGGGTGCGGGGGACCGTGAGGGGGGAGGGACGTCGGAGACAGAGTCTACCTGTGACTCTCCCCTTTCACCCCACTCGTCCTCTTGGAGAATGCCCTGGGAGCTCCTCCTCTCTTCCTCCTCCTCTTTCTTTCCCTCCTCCTCCTCCTCCTCCTCCTCGTCTACCCCTCTGTCCTGGTCTTGGTTCCTTTCTTCTAGAGTCGCTCCCTCCATCCTCTCTTCCAGGAGGCTGGGTTCGGTTGATGAAGCCCTGACTGACTTGCAGTACTCGTCGTCGTCGCTCAGAATGTCCGTCTCTTTCACCTCCATCCCTCCCTCCATCCTCCTCTCCCCCGTCACTCCTCCCTGGTCGTCGTAGCAACCCAGGTCGAACTGTTCTTCCACCCAGCGGTCCGTGTCGCCTCCAGTCGCCAACAGCGTTTGCTGCTGAGGCGTCTGGGTAGGAAGCAGGGGGTTATGGGAATGTGGAGGCTGGTGCGAATGTGGAGGCTGGTGCGAATGTGGAGGCTGGTGGGAATGTGGATGCTGGTGGGAATGTGGATGCTGGTGGGAATGTGGATGCTGGTGGGAATGTGGAGGCTGGTGGGAATGTGGAGGCTGGTGGGAATGGTCATGGGTAGAGTGGGTGGGGTTAGAGTCTTCGTGGTTGTCATGGAGAACGAGGTCGGTGTCAATGGTGAATCGGTTCCTAACCAGCTTCCTGCGACCAAGGGTCCGAGACGGGGCTGAGACTGGAGGGAGAGAGAGAGGGAGGGAGAGAGATGGGAGAGAAAGGAAGGGACAGGAGAGAGAGAGAAAGCGAGAGAGAGGGACAGGAGAGAGAGATGAGAAGGAGAGGAGAAAGAGATGAGAGAGAGAGAGAGAGAGGGTCAGGAGAGGGAGAGGGAGGGATGAGAGAGAGAGAAAGAAAGAGAGGGTCAGGAGAGAGTGAGAGAGACATGAGAGAGAGATGAGAAGGAGAGGAGAGAGAGTGACGAGAGAGAGATGAGAGAGGGTCAGGAGAGAAAGAGAAGGTCAGGAGAGAGAGAGGGGGGAAGAGAGAGAAACAGGAGAAAGGAGAGAGCGAAGGAGAAAGAGAGAGAGGGGAAGAGGGAGGGACAGGAGAGAGAAAGAGAGAGGAGAGCGAGAGGAGGAGAAAGGAGAGAGCGAAAGAGAGATGAGAGGAGAGAGAGAGAGATGAGAGGAGCGAGAGAGAAAGAGATGAGAGATAGAGATGATAGAGAGAGGAGAGAGAGAGAGAGACAGAGAGAGAGACAGAGAGAGAGGAGAGAGAGGAGACAGAGAGAGAGACAGAGAGAGAGACAGAGCGAGAGACAGAGAGAGGAGAGAGAGAGAGACAGAGAGAGAGACAGAGAGACAGAGAGAGGAGAGAGAGAGACAGAGAGAGGAGAGAGAGAGAGACAGAGAGAGAGACAGAGAGAGAGACAGAGAGAGAGACAGAGAGAGAGACAGAGAGAGAGAGACAGAGAGAGAGGCAGAGAGAGAGACAGAGAGAGAGACAGAGAGAGATGAGAGTGTTAGTACATCACAGAACATAGACGAATGAAAATGCAGTAACACACTACACAGAGAAACGAGAGACATAACCATACACTGAATTTGATAGTTCACAAGGAAACTAGTTTCCCTTGAGGTTACAGAGAATATCACCTACCTGCTCTGTTCATGGCCGGTCTGTTTCCCTTGAGGTTATAGAGAATATCACCTACCTGCTCTGTTCATGGCTGGTCTGTTTCCCCTTGAGGTTACAGAGAATATCACCTACCTGCTCTGTTCATGTCTGGTCTGTTTCCCTTGAGGTTACAGAGAATATCACCTACCTGCTCTGTTCATGGCTGGTCTGTTTCCCTTGAGGTTACAGAGAATATCACCTACCTGCTCTGTTCATGGCTGGTCTGTTTCCCTTGAGGTTATAGAGAATATCACCTACCTGCTCTGTTCATGGCTGGTCTGTTTCCCCTTGAGGTTATAGAGAATATCACCTACCTGCTCTGTTCATGGCTGGTCTGTTTCCCTTGAGGTTACAGAGAATATCACCTACCTGCTCTGTTCATGGCTGGTCTGTTTCCCTTGAGGTTATAGAGAATATCACCTACCTGCTCTGTTCATGGCTGGTCTGTTTCCCTTGAGGTTATAGAGAATATCACCTACCTGCTCTGTTCATGGCTGGTCTGTTTCCCTTGAGGTTATAGAGAATATCACCTACCTGCTCTGTTCATGGCCGGTCTGTTTCCCTTGAGGTTACAGAGAATATCACCTACCTGCTCTGTTCATGGCCGGTCTGTTTCCCTTGAGGTTATAGAGAATATCACCTACCTGCTCTGTTCATGGCTGGTCTGTTTCCCCTTGAGGTTACAGAGAATATCACCTACCTGCTCTGTTCATGGCCGGTCTGTTTCCCTTGAGGTTACAGAGAATATCACCTACCTGCTCTGTTCATGGCTGGTCTGTTTCCCTTGAGGTTACAGAGAATATCACCTACCTGCTCTGTTCATGGCTGGTCTGTTTCCCTTGAGGTTACAGAGAATATCACCTACCTGCTCTGTTCATGGCTGGTCTGTTTCCCCTTGAGGTTACAGAGAATATCA
>NC_092175.1:43278616-43286116 GCF_045791955.1 Oncorhynchus clarkii lewisi | reverse complement strand
CGTGAAGACCTGTCTAATGGAGGGTTAGAGGGGTGTAGAGAGGAAAACTTAAAGGCGGAGGGATCAGAGGAAAAGATGGAGAGGGTTAAAAACACACACATACTTGTGAGGGCGCGGACTTGTAGGGAGTCTGTTGAAATCATGTGACGGAAAAGGAACGGGACTCTGTCATCGGACACAGCAGGACGATGAGACGCGCCCTGAAAGAGAGAGAGATGCACACACACACACACACACACACACGCACGCACACACACACACACACACACACGCACACACACACACACACACACACGCACACACACACACACACACACACACACACACACACACACGCACGCACGGCAACTCACACACACACACACACACGCACACACACACACACACGGCAACACATACACACACACGCACTTTTAGAGCAAGGTTTGCTACGGGCAAGTGTGTAAGTGTGCAAGTGTGTAATGATACTGTATCTAAACTGTTCTCCTCTATGGAGGGTAATGATACTGTATCTAAACTGTTCTCCTCTATGGAGGGTAATGATACTGTATCTAATAAACAGTTCTCCTCTCCTCTATGGAGGGTAATGATACTGTATCTAATAAACTGTTCTCCTCTATGGAGGGTAATGATACTGTATCTAAACTGTTCTCCTCTATGGAGGGTAATGATACTGTATCTAATAAACAGTTCTCCTCTCCTCTATGGAGGGTAATGATACTGTATCTAATAAACAGTTCTCCTCTACTTTATGGAGGGTAATGATACTGTATCTAATAAACTGTTCTCCTCTATGGAGGGTAATGATACTGTATCTAAACTGTTCTCCTCTATGGAGGGTAATGATACTGTATCTAAACTGTTCTCCTCTATGGAGAGTAATGATACTGTATCAGAACTGTTCTCCTCTATGGAGAGTAATGATACTGTATCTAAACTGTTCTCCTCTATGGAGAGTAATGATACTGTATCTAATAAACTGTTCTCCTCTATGGAGGGTAATGATACTGTATCTAAACTGTTCTCCTCTATGGAGGGTAATGATACTGTATCTAATAAACAGTTCTCCTCTATGGAGGGTAATGATACTGTATCTAAACTGTTCTCCTCTATGGAGGGTAATGATACTGTATCAGAACTGTTCTCCTCTATGGAGGGTAATGATACTGTATCTAAACTGTTCTCCTCTATGGAGAGTAATGATACTGTATCTAATAAACTGTTCTCCTCTATGGAGGGTAATGATACTGTATCTAAACTGTTCTCCTCTATGGAGGGTAATGATACTGTATCTAATAAACAGTTCTCCTCTATGGAGGGTAATGATACTGTATCTAATAAACTGTTCTCCTCTATGGAGGGTAATGATACTGTATGTAAACTGTTCTCCTCTCCTCTATGGAGGGTAATGATACTGTATCTAATAAACAGTTCTCTATGGAGGGTAATGATACTGTATCAGAACTGTTCTCCTCTATGGAGGGTAATGATACTGTATCTAATAAACAGTTCTCCTCTATGGAGGGTAATGATACTGTATCTAAACTGTTCTCCTCTATGGAGAGTAATGATACTGTATCTAATAAACTGTTCTCCTCTATGGAGGGTAATGATACTGTATCTAAACTGTTCTCCTCTATGGAGAGTAATGATACTGTATCTAATAAACTGTTCTCCTCTATGGAGGGTAATGATACTGTATCTAAACTGTTCTCCTCTATGGAGGGTAATGATACTGTATCTAATAAACAGTTCTCCTCTATGGAGGGTAATGATACTGTATCTAATAAACTGTTCTCCTCTATGGAGGGTAATGATACTGTATGTAATAAACAGTTCTCTATGGAGGGTAATGATACTGTATCAGAACTGTTCTCCTCTATGGAGGGTAATGATACTGTATCTAATAAACAGTTCTCTATGGAGGGTAATGATACTGTATCAGAACTGTTCTCCTCTATGGAGGGTAATGATACTGTATGTAATAAACAGTTCTCTATGGAGGGTAATGATACTGTATCTAATAAACAGTTCTCTATGGAGGGTAATGATACTGTATCAGAACTGTTCTCCTCTATGGAGGGTAATGATACTGTATATAATAAACAGTTCTCTATGGAGGGTAATGATACTGTATCTAAACTGTTCTCCTCTCCTTTATGGAGGGTAATGATACTGTATCTAAACTGTTCTCCTCTCCTTTATGGAGGGTACAGAAAGTGCATATTGTATTGGACCACTCAACCATTTTACTTTCACATGAAGACTTGAGAGCAGCATTAACCCAGATCCACTCTGCGGGTGACCCCATTGTGTCTGTTCCAAACTAAAAGCTTTCCAAAAGGCCCTCCAGGACACGGGCCCCCCAAAGCAGTATACAGTAACAGAGGTAAAGAAACACTCACAAGCTTCTTCCTCTGCTTGGAGCGATCTCTGTACACAAAGACCACCGCAGTCTTGAACACTGGAAGATGGAGAGAGACGGAGACAAAGGTAGGGGGAGGGAGATGGAGAGATGGAGGTAGGGGGAGGGAGATGGAGAGAGAGAGGAGGAAGGTAGGGGAGGGAGATGGAGAGAGGGAGGTAGGGGGAGAGAGATGGAGAGAGAGAGGAGGAAGGTAGGGAGAGGGTGAGATGGAGGTAGGGGGAGGGAGATGGAGAGATGGAGGTATGGGGAGAGAGATGGAGAGAGAGAGGAGGAAGGTAGGGAGAGGGTGAGATGGAGGTAGGGGGAGGGAGATGGAGACAGGGAGAAGGAAGGTAGGGGGAGGGAGATGGAGAGAGGGAGGAGGAAGGTAGGAGAGGGAGATGGAGAGAGGGAGGAGGAAGGTAGGGGGGGAGGTGGAGAGAGGGAGGAGGAAGGTAGGGGGAGGGAGATGGAGAGAGGGAGGAGGAAGGTAGGGGAGGGAGATGGAGAGAGGGAGGAGGAAGGTAGCGGAGGGAGATGGAGAGAGGGGGGGTGAAGGGAAAGAGCATTAGAGTAGCACACAATTTCATACCACATTGTAAAGCATTTATTAAAGAACATTCACAACCAACATGTCTGATTTTAGGGGTTAGCATTTGACAAAATCTCCATTGCAGAAGCCACTAAGCCACAAGACTAACCACTAAGACAATAATTAAAATGCACCACTGGCCTCACCCACTCCCTCTGTTCTCTTCTACTAATGCCTGGCTTGGGAACAGCTCTCACCCACTCCCTCTGTTCTCTTCTACTAATGCCTGGCCTGGGAACAGCTCTCACCCACTCACTCTGTTCTCTTCTACTAATGCCTGGCCTGGGAACAGCTCTCACCCACTCACTCTGTTCTCTTCTACTAATGCCTGGCCTGGGAACAGCTCTCACCCACTCACTCTGTTCTCTTCTACTAATGCCTGGCCTGGGAACAGCTCTCACCCACTCACTCTGTTCTCTTCGACTAATGCCTGGCCTGGGAACAGCTCTCACCCACTCACTCTGTTCTCTTCTACTAATGCCTGGCCTGGGAACAGCTCTCACCCACTCACTCTGTTCTCTTCTACTAATGCCTGGCCTGGGAACAGTCCTTGGAGGTTTGTAACGTGTTCTATTAATACCGTAAAGTGGCTGAACACTGCAGGTTCTCCAGAAACACTTTGCTACAGTAGCCTAGCTGGCCTTGCAAGACTGAGTATGAGAGGGCATTAACCTTCACAAAATCATTACGATCGTTAACATGGAGAATGTTTGACAGACGATACAGCCTAAATATACGTCCTCTCCTCAGGGTAGCCTAGTGGTTAGAGTGGAGGGGTGGTAGGGTAGCCTAGTGGTTAGAGTGTAGAGGCGGCAGGTAGCCTAGTGGTTAGAGTGTAGAGGAGGCAGGGTAGCCTAGTGGTTAGAGTGAAGAGGAGGCAGGGTAGCCTAGTGGTTAGAGTGTAGAGGAGGCAGGGTAGCCTAGTGGTTAGAGTGTAGAGGAGGCAGGGTAGCCTAGTGGTTAGAGTGTAGAGGAGGCAGGGTAGCCTAGTGGTTAGAGTGGGGGGGGCGGCAGGGTAGCCTAGTGGTTAGAGTGGGGGGGCGGCAGGGTAGCCTAGTGGTTAGAGCATTGGACTAATAACCGGAAGGTTGGAAGTTCAAACCCCCGAGCTGACAAGGTACAAATCTGTCCCTGAACAGGCAGTTAACCCCACTGTTCCTAGGCCGTCATTGAAATTAAGAATTTGTTCTTAACTGACTTGCCTGGTTACATAAATAAAATTCAGTCTTTTTTACGATTATCACGTCACACTCCTGCGACGTTCCCGAATTAAAATCTTAATTATAAACCTGGCCAGGTTGTACGATTTGCTTCAGTTCTGTGATCACATCACATCAACATTCATAAATCAATGTTAATGTTTAGATTTTATTTTTTTTCTTCTCAAATATCATGAATACATACAGGTTATTGACACTTTTCTATTTTTACGTGTAGGACTTTTATTTTGTAAAAAATTTGTTTTAGTTCGTTGACCTGGAAGTACTTTAGTTTATATTTTTTACGCTCATGAAAATATGTATCTTAAAAATAGTTTTCACGTGTACCAGCAGACCTAGACCCTGTCTCACTGAACCAGCAGACCTAGACCCTGTCTCACTGAACCAGCAGACCTAGACCCTGTCTCACTGAACCAGCAGACCTAGACCCTGTCTCACTGAACCAGCAGACCTAGACCCTGTCTCACTGAACCAGCAGACCTAGACCCTGTCTCACTGAACCAGCAGACCTAGACCCTGTCTCACTGAACCAGCAGACCTAGACCCTGTCTCACTGAACCAGCAGACCTAGACCCTGTCTCACTGAACCAGCAGACCTAGACCCTGTCTCACTGAACCAGCAGACCTAGACCCTGTCTCACTGAACCAGCAGACCTAGACCCTGTCTCACTGAACCAGCCAAGACGTAGTGGTACTGAACCAGCAGGCCTAGACCCTGTCTCACTGAACCAGCAGACCTAGACCCTGTCTCACTGAACCAGCAGACCTAGACCCTGTCTCACTGAACCAGCAGACCTAGACCCTGCCTCACTGAACCAGCAGACCTAGACCCTGTCTCACTGAACCAGCAGACCTAGACCCTGTCTCACTGAACCAGCCAAGACGTAGTGGTACTGAACCAGCAGGCCTAGACCCTGTCTCACTGAACCAGCAGACCTAGACCCTGTCTCACTGAACCAGCAGACCTAAACCCTGTCTCACTGAACCAGCCAAGACGTAGTGATACTGAACCAGCAGACCTAGACCCTGTCTCACTGAACCAGCAGACCTAAACCCTGTCTCACTGAACCAGCCGACCTAAACCCTGTCTCACTGAACCAGCCGACCTAAACCCTGTCTCACTGAACCAGCAGACCTAGACCCTGTCTCACTGAACCAACAGACCTAGACCCTGTCTCACTGAACCAGCAGACCTAGACCCTGTCTCACTGAACCAGCAGACCTAGACCCTGTCTCACTGAACCAGCAGACCTAGACCCTGTCTCACTGAACCAACAGACCTACGCTCATTTACCACCTAAGATTTTCCCCCACAACGTGGACATTTTTTGTCCGGGACGGTTAAAATTGTACGGTTTGCAAAGGTCTTATTTAGAAGGAGACCCTTAGCAATAGGCCCTATATGGATCCCCAGTGTCTAGTAGTGAGTGTAACCCCTACCGAAGGTAGCCAGCTCAGGGTCCTTTTTGCCCTTGACCAGGGAGGCTGGAGGATTGATCCACACCAGGGTGGAGTGGAGGAGAAGATCTCCCATGGATAGATCGGATACCTGAGACGTACACGCAGAGATGGATCCATTACAACAAGTCTGGTGGAAATACTATTTCAAGACTTACATTAGGATGTATTTTAATTATAATATAACTTTGTAAGAAGATGAAAATCTGGGATTTACATAGACTTTAATACATTATTGTTCTAAAGGAATATAAATCATGAATATGTGTTAAAATAAATCTACGGTGATGAGCGACCTCCTTCCGGTCGGCGGTCGTCTCGTTGATGAGCTGGTCAAACACGGCTCCGTATTCCTCATGAAGTTTCTGCATCTCATTGATGTGACTGGCCACCTTGTTCATGGCCTTCATCGCAACTGAGGAAGACGAGGAGAAAAGCAGAGGTTACGAAACCGTGACAACGCAGTGCACCCCAACACGCACGCACACACCTCCCTTCCTCCCTCCTCACACAACTCACACACACACACACACACACACACACACACACACACACACACACACACACACACACACGCACGCACGCACACACACACACACACACACACACACACACACACACACACACACACACACACACACACACAGGTAATAGTGTTCTTCACTGTCAGGGTCAGTCAGTGAGTACAGCTCTCTCAGTAGTAGTGGGTACTATAGGACACACCCCTCCTCCCTCCTCCTACAGCTCTCTCAGTAGTAGTGGGTACTATAGGACACACCCCTCCTCCTTCCTCCTACAGCTCTCTCAGTAGTAGTGGGTACTATAGGACACACCCCTCCTCCTTCCTCCTACAGCTCTCTCAGTAGTAGTGGGTACTATAGGACACACCCCTCCTCCCTCCTCCTACAGCTCTCTCAGTAGTAGTGGGTACTATAGGACACACCCCTCCCTCCCTCCCTCCTCCTACAGCGCTCTCAGTAGTAGTGGGTACTATAGGACACATCCCTCCCTCCCTCCTCCTACAGCTCTCTCAGTAGTAGTGGGTACTATAGGACACACCCCTCCCTCCCTCCCTCCCTCCCTCCCTCCTTACCATTCAGGTGATAGTGTTCCTCACTGTCAGGGTCCGTCAGTGAGTACAGCTCTCTCAGTAGTAGTGGGTACTATAGGACACACCCCTCCCTCCCACCCTCCCTCCCTCCTTCCTTCCTTACCATTCAGGTGATAGTGTTCTTCACTGTCAGGGTCCGTCAGTGAGTACAGCTCTCTCAGTAGTAGCGGATACTTCAGGATCCTCTGGATGGGTTTGATCAGGTAGGACTCCAGGGTTGAGGAGTGTTGTTGTTTCGGGTTCCTCTCTGCCAGGAACGCCTTGAAGTCTGCATCTGTCTTAGCTGGACCACAGACAATACAGAAAGGATCATTATCTTTACAACAAGGACATGGCCATGAACCCCCCCCCCCCCCAGCCCTAGCCCCCATAGTGTTAGACGAGAGAGCAAGAGAGAGACAACGTGAGACAACCGTACAATATAATATTGATGTTCTTCCAGCACGAGCGAATGTGAAAGGAGAACTGGACCTTTTTACCTCAATATACTTCAATATTATATTGTCTCACGTTGTCTCTCTCACTGACTGACCCTGACAGTGAAGAACACCTGAATGGGAGAACAGGGAGGGAGGGAGGGAGGTAAGTTGGTAGGGAGGGAGGGAGGGAGGGAGGGAGGGAGGGAGGGAGGGAGGGAAGGAAGGAAGGAAGGAGGGAAGGAAGGAAGGAGGGAGGGAGGGAGGGAGGGAGGGAGGTAGGGAAGGAAGGAAGG
>NC_092175.1:43271116-43276116 GCF_045791955.1 Oncorhynchus clarkii lewisi | reverse complement strand
CCCTATTCCCTATATAGTGCACTACTTTAGACCAGAGCCCTATTCCCTATATAGTGCACTACTTTTGACCAGAGCCCTATTCCCTATATAGTGCACTACTTTAGACCAGAGCCCTATTCCCTATATAGTGCACTACTTTAGACCAGAGCCCTATTCCCTATATAGTGCACTACTTTTGACCAGAGCCCTATTCCCTATATAGTGCACTACTTTACACCAGAGCCCTATTCCCTATATAGTGCACTACTTTTGACCAAAGCCCTATTCCCTATATAGTGCACTACTTTTGACCAGAGCCCTATTCCCTATATAGTGCACTACTTTAGACCAGAGCCCTATTCCCTATATAGTGCACTACTTTAGACCAGAGCCCTATTCCCTATATAGTGCACTACTTTAGACCAGAGCCCTATTCCCTATCTATAGTGCACTACTTTAGACCAGAGCCCTATTCCCTATCTATAGTGCACTACTTTAGACCAGAGCCCTATTCCCTATCTATAGTGCACTACTTTAGACCAGAGCCCTATTCCCTATCTATAGTGCACTACTTTAGACCAGAGCCCTATTCCCTATCTATAGTGCACTACTTTAGACCAGAGCCCTATTCCTTATCTATAGTGCACTACTTTAGACCAGAGTCCTATTCCCTATCTATAGTGCACTACTTTAGACCAGAGCCCTATTCCCTATCTATAGTGCACTACTTTAGACCAGAGCCCTATTCCCTATCTATAGTGCACTACTTTAGACCAGAGTCCTATTCCCTATCTATAGTGCACTACTTTAGACCAGAGCCCTATTCCCTATCTATAGTGCACTACTTTAGACCAGAGCCCTATTCCCTATCTATAGTGCACTACTTTAGACCAGAGCCCTATTCCCTATCTATAGTGCACTACTTTAGACCAGAGCCCTATTCCCTATCTATAGTGCACTACTTTAGACCAGAGCCCTATTCCCTATCTATAGTGCACTACTTTAGACCAGAGCCCTATTCCTTATCTATAGTGCACTACTTTAGACCAGAGTCCTATTCCCTATCTATAGTGCACTACTTTAGACCAGAGCCCTATTCCCTATCTATAGTGCACTACTTTAGACCAGAGCCCTATTCCCTATCTATAGTGCACTACTTTAGACCAGAGTCCTATTCCCTATCTATAGTGCACTACTTTAGACCAGAGCCCTATTCCCTATCTATAGTGCACTACTTTAGACCAGAGTCCTATTCCCTATCTATAGTGCACTACTTTAGACCAGAGTCCTATTCCCTATCTATAGTGCACTACTTTAGACCAGAGCCCTATTCCTTATCTATAGTGCACTACTTTAGACCAGAGTCCTATTCCCTATATAGTGCACTACTTTAGACCAGAGCCCTATTCCCTATATAGTACACTACTTTAGACCAGAGCCCTATGGCACCATATTACCCTATATAGTGCACTACTTTAGACCAGAGCCCTATGGCACCATATTCCCAATCTAGTGCACTACTTTAGGCCAGACCTATGGCACCCTATTCCCTATATAGTACACTACTTTAGACCAGAGTCCTATGGCACCCTATTCCCTATATATAGTGCACTACTTTAGGCCAGAGACCTATGGCACCCTATTCCCTATATAGTGCACTACTTTAGACCAGAGTCCTATGGCACCCTATTCCCTATATAGTGCACTACTTTAGACCAGAGTCCTATGGCACCCTATTCCCTATATATAGTGCACTACTTTAGGCCAGAGACCTATGGCACCCTATTCCCTATATATGAGGCACTACTTTAGACCAGTACCCATAGTGCTCTACTGTTGACCAGGACCCATAGTGCTCTACTGTTGACCAGAACCCACAGTACATACTGTTGACCAGGACCCATAATGCTCTACTGTTGACCAGGACCCATAATCCACTACTGTTGACCAGGACCCATAGTGCTCTACTGTTGGCCAGGTCCCATAATCCACTACTGTTGACCAGGACCCATAGTGCTCTACTGTTGACCAGGACCCATAGTACATACTGTTGACCAGGACCCATAATGCTCTACTGTTGACCAGGACCCATAATGGTCTACTGTTGACCAGGACCCATAGTGCTCTACTGTTGACCAGGACCCATAATCCACTACTGTTGACCAGGACCCATAATGCTCTACTGTTGACCAGGACCCATAGTGCTCTACTGTTGACCAGGACCCACAGTGCTCTACTGTTGACCAGGACCCATAATCCACTACTCTTGACCAGGACCCATAATGCTCTACTGTTGACCAGGACCCATAATGCTCTACTGTTGACCAGGACCCATAGTGCTCTACTGTTGACCAGGACCCATAGTGCTCTACTGTTGACCAGGACCATAATCCACTACTGTTGACCAGGTCCCATAGTGCTCTACTGTTGACCGGGACCCATAGTGCTCTACTGTTGACCAGGACCCATAGTACATACTGTTGACCAGGACCCATAATCCACTAATGTTGACCAGGGCCCATAATGCTCTACTGTTGACCAGGACCCATAATCCACTACTGTTGACCAGGACCCATAGTGCTCTACTGTTGACCAGGACCCATAGTACATACTGTTGACCAGGGCCCATAATGCTCTACTGTTGACCAGGACCCATAATGCTCTACTGTTGACCAGGACCCATAATCCACTTCTGTTAACCAGGACCCATAGTGCTCTACTGTTGACCAGGACCCATAATCCACTACTGTTGACCAGGTCCCATAGTGCTCTACTGTTGACCAGGACCCATAATGCTCTACTGTTGACCAGGACCCATAATGCTCTACTGTTGACCAGGACCCATAGTGCTCTACTGTTGACCAGGTCAATAATCCACTACTATTGACCAGGACCCATAATGCTCTACTGTTGACCAGGACCCATAGTGCTCTACTGTTGACCAGGACCCATAGTGCTCTACTGTTGACCAGGACCTATAATCCTCTACTGTTGACCGGGACCCATAATGCTCTACTGTTGACCAGGACCCATAATGCTCTACTGTTGACCAGGACCCATAGTGCTCTACTGTTGACCAGGATCCATAGTGCTCTACTGTTGACCAGGACCATAATCCACTACTGTTGACCAGGACCCATAGTGCTCTACTGTTGACCGGGGCCCATAGTGCTCTACTGTTGACCAGGACCCATAGTACATACTGTTGACCAGGACCCATAATCCACTACTGTTGACCAGGGCCCATAGGGCTCTACTGTTGACCAGGACCCATAGTGCTCTACTGTTGACCAGGACCCATAATCCACTACTGTTGACCAGGACCCATAGTGCTCTACTGTTGACCAGGACCCATAGTGCTCTACTGTTGACCAGGACCCATAGAGCTCTACTGTTGACCAGGACCCATAATCCACTACTGTTGACCAGGACCCATAGGGCTCTACTGTTGACCAGGGCTCTACTGTTGACCAGGACCCATAGTGCTCTACTGTTGACCAGGGCCCATAGTGCTCTACTGTTGACCAGGACCCATAGTACATACTGTTGACCAGGACCCATAGTGCTCTACTGTTGACCAGGACCCATAGTGCTCTACTGTTGACCAGGACCCATAGGGCTCTACTGTTGACCAGGACCCATAGTGCTCTACTGTTGACCAGGACCCATAATGCTCTACTGTTGACCAGGACCCATAGTACATACTGTTGACCAGGACCCATAATGCTCTACTGTTGACCAGGACCCATAATGCTCTACTGTTGACCAGGACCCGTAGTGCTCTACTGTTGACCAGGACCCATAGTGCTCTACTGTTGACCAGGACCCATAGTGCTCTACTGTTAACCAGGACCCATAGTGCTCTACTGTTGACCAGGACCATAATCCACTACTGTTGACCAGGACCCATAGGGCTCTACTGTTGACCAGGTCCCATACTGCTCTACTGTTGACCAGGACCCATAGTGCTCTACTGTTGACCAGTACCCATAATCCACTACTGTTGACCAGGATGTGATTGTACCTTAAACTGTTCTACTCTATCCAGCCTGTCCAGGTTGGCTACCAGTCTGGTCCCATCTTCTAGAGTCTTCAGGAACTCAACCTGGAACTGCAGCATCTCTCCTAGGTTACCGAACAGGACATCGAGCTGGAGGAGGTAGCATAGCAACGGTAACCATCTTTCTTTGCAATTATTATTAAAAGATATTGTGATGTAAACATATCACATGAAGTATGATCACTATTTCGTTCCCACCGACATAGAGATCTTTATTCCAAAACTGGGATATAAAAATTAAAAATAAACACTTCCTAAAAAGAGAACCTGATCCTGAACTCGTCCAATAAGTTGAATACATTTTGCTACGTTGTGCCCCAATGAATACACCCCGATCGATCCACAGTTATGATGACCCAGTAGCATGCAGGGTGTCTATGAGATGGCCTTTGATCCTACCTCATCCTGGGTGAGGAATCTTTCCTTCTGTAGAGGAGTTAGGTAACGCTCTATCAGACAGCCCAGGTCCTGCAGGAGAGAGGAGACAGGGTTTAGGGTTTGTGACAGTGTGTGTGTGTGTGTGTGTGCGCATTCACAATGCAAACATAATTAGGTCATCTGTTGTGAGTTTGGGTTTGGGTGCATTCATGTGTTAATATCTGAGAGGGTGGTGTGTTTTGAATGTTGTGTGTTGTGACTGTTGTGACTGTTGTGTGATGTGACTGTTGTGTTGTGTGATGTGACTGTTGTGTGATGTGACTGTTGTGTTGTGTGATGTGACTGTTGTGTTGTGTGATGGGACTGTTGTGACTCCACCACCACCACCCCCTCCACCACCTCCACCACCACCACCACCATCACCACTACCAACACCACCACCATCACCACCACCACCACCACCACCACCAACACCACCACTACTACCACCACTACCAACACCACTACTACTACCACCACCACCACTACCACCAACACCACCACCACCACCACCACCACCCCTCCACCACCACTACCACCATCA
>NC_092175.1:43203616-43268616 GCF_045791955.1 Oncorhynchus clarkii lewisi | reverse complement strand
TCAACCGTCAGTTTTCTTTTGTTCAAATCAGAGGATCTCAAAGTAACCGTAGAGAGAGGGTAGGGCCAGAAGTTACCATGGAAACCAATGTTATTTTCTTCCCAAAACCACCGTTAGGGGCGTGCTCTGTTAAGGCACACCTGGGGAACAACAATCTGGACACACAGACAGACAGATAGGTACAGACAGACAGGTACAGACAGAGAGACAGACAGACAGACAGACAGACAGACAGACAGACAGACACACAGACACACACACACACACACACACACACACACAGAGAGAGAGAGAGCAGGGAAAAGAGAGGAGAACAGTGCCAACCCTGAGGCGACGCTGAATCCCACACCTGCCAACATGCCAGGCAAGACAAGACATGCTCTCTTCCTCTCCCTCTCTCTCTCTATCAGTGGAATGAACCAGAGGTTGAGTCACACAGCGAGAGAGAGAGAGGACAGCAACACAATTAGATCCAACCAAATCATGAGAAAACAAAAAGATAATTACTTGACACATTCGAAAGAATTAACAAAAAAAACAGAGCAAACTAGAATGCTATTTGGCCCTAAACAGAGAGTACACAGTGGCAGAATACCTGACCACTGTAACTGACCCAAACTTAGGGAAAGCTTTGACTATGTCCAGACTCAGTGAGCATAGCCTTGCTATTGAGAAAGGCCGCCGTAGGCAGACATGGCTCTCAAGAGAAGACAGGCTATGTGCACACTGCCCACAAAATGAGGTGGAAACTGAGCTGCACTTCCTAACCTCCTGTCCAATGTATGACCATATTAGAGAGACATATTTCCCTCAGATTACACAGATCCACAAAGAATTCGAAAACAAACCCAATTTTGATAAACTCCCATATCTACTGGGTTTAATTCCACAGTGTGACATCACAGCAGCAAGATTTGTGACCTGTTGCCACAAGAAAAGGGCAACCAGTGAAGAACAAACACCATTGTAAATACAACCCATATTTATGCTTATTTATTTTCCCTTTTGTACTTTAACTATTTGCACATCGTTACAACATCGTATATACATAATTCTCTCTCCCCCTTTCTCCCTGACAGCTACTGCTGTTCAGATGAAAGCTGGTGGAAATCTGCTCATGATAGTAGTCCAGATACGTAGGAGGTGTGAGATACAGGAGTGATATACTGTCAGGGACTGGACTGGACTACTAGACCATGGACTGGACTTCTAGACCATGGACTGGACTTGTAGACCATGGACTTGACTTACATTCATCTGAGCTAAGATACGTAGGAGGTGTGAGATACAGGAGTGATATACTGTCAGGGACTAGACTGGACTACTAGACCATGGACTGGACTTCTAGACCATGGACTGGACTTGTAGACCATGGACTTGACTTACATTCATCTGAGCTAAGATACGTAGGAGGTGTGAGATACAGGAGTGATATACTGTCAGGGACTAGACTGGACTACTAGACCATGGACTGGACTTCTAGACCATGGACTGGACTTGTAGACCATGGACTGGACTGTTAGGCCCTGGACTGGACTACTAGACCATGGACTGGACTACTAGACCCTAGACTGGACTACTAGACCCTAGACTGGACTACTAGACCCTGGACTGGACTACTAGAACCTGGACTGGACTACTAGAACCTGGACTGGACTACTAGACAATGGACTGGACTACTAAACCATGAACTGGACTACTAGAACCTGGACTGGACAACTAAACCATGATCTGGACTGGACTACTAGACCCTAGACTGGACTACTAGACCCTGGACTGGACTACTAGACCCTGGACTGTAGATGACACATTGTTCAGAACAAACTTATTCACTACTCCCCATTCATAGTGTCCTTATTCACTACTCCCCATTCATAGGGTGTCCTTATTCACTACTCCCCATTCATAGTGTCCTTATTCACTACTCCCCATTCATAGGGTGTCCTTATTCACTACTCCCCATTCATAGTATCCTTATTCACTACTTCCCATTCATAGTGTCCTTATTCACTACTCCCCATTCATAGGGTGTCCTTATTCACTACTCCCCATTCATAGGGTGTCCTTATTCACTACTCCCCATTCATAGGGTGTCCTTATTCACTACTCCCCATTCATAGGGTGTCCTTATTCACTACTCCCCATTCATAGGGTGTCCTTATTCACTACTCCCCATTCATAGGGTGTCCTTATTCACTACTCCCCATTCATAGGGTGTCCTTATTCACCTCTCCCCATTCATAGGGTGTCCTTATTCACTACTCCCCATTCATAGGGTGTCCTTATTCACCTCTCCCCATTCATAGGGTGTCCTTATTCACCTCTCCCCATTCATAGGGTGTCCTTATTCACCTCTCCCCATTCATAGTGTCCTTATTCACCACTCCCCATTCATAGTGTCCTTATTCACTACTCCCCATTCATAGGGTGTCCTTATTCACCTCTCCCCATTCATAGTGTCCTTATTCACCTCTCCCCATTCATAGTGTCCTTATTCACTACTCCCCATTCATAGGGTGTCCTTATTCACCTCTCCCCATTCATAGGGTGTCCTTATTCACTACTCCCCATTCATAGGGTGTCCTTATTCACTACTCCCCATTCATAGTGTCCTTATTCACTACTCCCCATTCATAGGGTGTCCTTATTCACTACTCCCCATTCATAGGGTGTCCTTATTCACTACTCTCCATTCATAGGGTGTCCTTATTCACTACTCCCCATTCATAGGGTGTCCTTATTCACTACTCCCCATTCATAGGGTGTCCTTATTCACTACTCCCCATTCATAGGGTGTCCTTATTCACTACTCCCCATTCATAGGGTGTCCTTATTCACTACTCCCCATTCATAGGGTGTCCTTATTCACTACTCCCCATTCATAGGGTGTCCTTATTCACTACTCCCCATTCATAGGGTGTCCTTATTCACTACTCCCCATTCATAGGGTGTCCTTATTCACTAAACCCCATTCATAGTGTCCTTATTCACCTCTCCCCATTCATAGTGTCCTTATTCACTACTCTCCATTCATAGGGTGTCCTTATTCACTACTCCCCATTCATAGGGTGTCCTTATTCACTAAACCCCATTCATAGTGTCCTTATTCACTACTCTCCATTCATAGGGTGTCCTTATTCACTACTCCCCATTCATAGGGTGTCCTTATTCACTACTCCCCATTCATAGTGTCCTTATTCACTACTCCCCATTCATAGTGTCCTTATTCACTACTCCCCATTCATAGGGTGTCCTTATTCACCTCTCCCCATTCATAGGGTGTCCTTATTCACCTCTCCCCATTCATAGGGTCCTTATTCATTACTCCCCATTCATAGGGTGTCCTTATTCACTACTCTCCATTCATAGGGTGTCCTTATTCACCTCTCCCCATTCATAGGGTGTCCTTATTCACTACTCCCCATTCATAGTGTCCTTATTCACTACTCCCCATTCATAGGGTGTCCTTATTCACCTCTCCCCATTCATAGGGTGTCCTTATTCACCTCTCCCCATTCATAGTGTCCTTATTCATTACTCCCCATTCATAGGGTGTCCTTATTCGCTACTCCCCATTCATAGGGTGTCCTTATTCGCTACTCCCCATTCATAGGGTGTCCTTATTCACCTCTCCCCATTCATAGTGTCCTTATTCACTACTCTCCATTCATAGGGTGTCCTTATTCACCTCTCCCCATTCATAGGGTGTCCTTATTCACTACTCCCCATTCATAGGGTGTCCTTATTCACTACTCCCCATTCATAGGGTGTCCTTATTCACTACTCCCCATTCATAGGGTGTCCTTATTCACCTCTCCCCATTCATAGGGTGTCCTTATTCACCTCTCCCCATTCATAGGGTGTCCTTATTCACCTCTCCCCATTAATAGTGTCCTTATTCACTACTCCCCATTCATAGTGTCCTTATTCACCTCTCCCCATTCATAGTGTCCTTATTCATTACTTCCCATTCATAGGGTGTCCTTATTCGCTACTCCCCATTCATAGGGTGTCCTTATTCACCTCTCCCCATTCATAGTGTCCTTATTCACCTCTCCCCATTCATAGTGTCCTTATTCACCTCTCCCCATTCATAGTGTCCTTATTCATTACTCCCCATTCATAGGGTGTCCTTATTCGCTACTCCCCATTCATAGGGTGTCCTTATTCGCTACTCCCCATTCATAGGGTGTCCTTATTCACCTCTCCCCATTCATAGTGTCCTTATTCACTACTCCCCATTCATAGTGTCCTCATTCACCTCTCCCCATTCATAGTCTCCTTATTCACCCCTCCCCATTCATAGGGTGTCCTTATTCACTACTCCCCATTCATAGGGTGTCCTTATTCACTACTCCCCATTCATAGTGTCCTTATTCACTACTCCCCATTCATAGGGTGTCCTTATTCACCTCTCCCCATTCATAGTGTCCTTATTCACTACTCCCCATTCATAGTGTCCTTATTCACTACTCCCCATTCATAGTGTCCTCATTCACCTCTCCCCATTCATAGTGTCCTTATTCACTACTCCCCATTCATAGGGTGTCCTTATTCACCTCTCCCCATTCATAGTGTCCTTATTCATTACTCCCCATTCATAGTGCCCTTATTCGCTACTCCCCATTCATAGGGTGTCCTTATTCGCTACTCCCCATTCATAGGGTGTCCTTATTCACCTCTCCCCATTCATAGTGTCCTTATTCACTACTCTCCATTCATAGGGTGTCCTTATTCACCTCTCCCCATTCATAGGGTGTCCTTATTCACTACTCCCCATTCATAGGGTGTCCTTATTCACTACTCCCCATTCATAGTGTCCTTATTCACTACTCTCCATTCATAGGGTGTCCTTATTCACCTCTCCCCATTCATAGGGTGTCCTTATTCACTACTCCCCATTCATAGTGTCCTTATTCACTACTCCCCATTCATAGGGTGTCCTTATTCACTACTCCCCATTCATAGGGTGTCCTTATTCACCTCTCCCCATTCATAGGGTGTCCTTATTCACCTCTCCCCATTCATAGGGCGTCCTTATTCACCTCTCCCCATTCATAGTGTCCTTATTCACTACTCCCCATTCATAGTGTCATTATTCACCTCTCCCCATTCATAGTGTCCTTATTCATTACTCCCCATTCATAGGGTGTCCTTATTCGCTACTCCCCATTCATAGGGTGTCCTTATTCACCTCTCCCCATTCATAGGGTGTCCTTATTCACCTCTCCCCATTCATAGTGTCCTTATTCACCTCTCCCCATTCATAGTCTCCTTATTCACCCCTCCCCATTCATAGGGTGTCCTTATTCACTACTCCCCATTCATAGGGTGTCCTTATTCGCTACTCCCCATTCATAGGGTGTCCTTATTCACCTCTCCCCATTCATAGTGTCCTTATTCATTACTCCCCATTCATAGGGTGTCCTTATTCGCTACTCCCCATTCATAGGGTGTCCTTATTCGCTACTCCCCATTCATAGGGTGTCCTTATTCACCTCTCCCCATTCATAGTGTCCTTATTCACTACTCTCCATTCATAGGGTGTCCTTATTCACCTCTCCCCATTCATAGGGTGTCCTTATTCACTACTCCCCATTCATAGGGTGTCCTTATTCACTACTCCCCATTCATAGTGTCCTTATTCACTACTCTCCATTCATAGGGTGTCCTTATTCACCTCTCCCCATTCATAGGGTGTCCTTATTCACTACTCCCCATTCATAGTGTCCTTATTCACTACTCCCCATTCATAGGGTGTCCTTATTCACCTCTCCCCATTCATAGGGTGTCCTTATTCACCTCTCCCCATTCATAGGGTGTCCTTATTCACCTCTCCCCATTCATAGTGTCCTTATTCACCTCTCCCCATTCATAGTCTCCTTATTCACCCCTCCCCATTCATAGGGTGTCCTTATTCACTACTCCCCATTCATAGGGTGTCCTTATTCACTACTCCCCATTCATAGTGTCCTTATTCACTACTCCCCATTCATAGGGTGTCCTTATTCGCTACTCCCCATTCATAGGGTGTCCTTATTCACCTCTCCCCATTCATAGTGTCCTTATTCACTACTCCCCATTCATAGTGTCCTTATTCACTACTCCCCATTCATAGTGTCCTCATTCACCTCTCCCCATTCATAGTGTCCTTATTCACTACTCCCCATTCATAGGGTGTCCTTATTCACTATTCCCCTTTCATAGTGTCCTTATTCACTACTCTCCATTCATAGTGTCCTTATTCACTACTCCCCATTCATAGGGTGTCCTTATTCACCTCTCCCCATTCATAGGGTGTCCTTATTCACTACTCCCCATTCATAGGGTGTCCTTATTCACTACTCCCCATTCATAGTGTCCTTATTCACTACTCCCCATTCATAGTGTCCTTATTCACCTCTCCCCATTCATAGTGTCCTTATTCACTACTCCCCATTCATAGTGTCCTTATTCACTACTCCCCATTCATAGTGTCCTTATTCACTACTAGTTAGTTAGTTCCTTTCAAATCCATGAAGGGAAGTGAACAAGTGCACAATATGTGAGGTAGGAGAGATTGTTGGGACGCGGCCGCAGTCGTCAGTAATAACTCAGTGTCTTTCTAGTTTATACATTAGACAGTAACCGGCTGGGATGGTTAGTCTACTCTGGTCATGGGTTGTCATTGTGGATCACATTGTCTTCGGTCACACACACACACGCACGCACGCACGCACGCACACACACACACACACACACCCACACAATAGGCGTTCCCCAACGTTAGGTGTGTTTACTGTTCAATCCAGTTTACCATGCTGAGTCATTTTCCTTTCAAATCACTCCCTCAGTGGAACACACACACACACACACACACACACACACACACACACACACACACACACACACACACACACACACACACACACACACACACACACACACACACACACACACACACACACACACACACACACCATTTTAGTCACTCAGCAGATGCTCTTATCTGAGGTACTTGCACACCACCACGCATCTTTGAGTTTCTAGAATGTTGTGTCAGCACGCCGTTGGTGCAGCGGTGAAGAGCAGAGTCCGATTCACAATATGTACCGTTCAGCTTCGTCCAACATATGTTCCCATGCCAATAAAGCCCCTTACATTGAAATTGAACGAGGAAGGAACCGGATGGGAGGGGTTGACACGGGGGACGGCTGAAGTTGGAAAACTGTGTCACTTTATCAGCTTGTTGCTGCAGAACGTCTCTGAGAGAGGAGACGGATGACATCGTCACAGAGTGAGAATCAGAGAGAGAGACAGATGACATCACAGAGAAAGACAGAGAGAGAGACAGATGACATCACACAGAGAGAGAGACAGATGACATCATCACAGAGTGGGAGACAGACAGAGAGACAGATGACATCACAGAGACAGAGAGAGAGAGAGAGAGAGAGATGGCATCACACAGAGAGACAGACAGATGACATCATCACAGAGTGGGAGACAGACAGAGAGACAGATGACATCACAGAGACAGAGATAGAGAGCGAGAGAGAGAGAGAGATGACATCACACAGAGAGAGACAGATGACATCATCACAGAGAGCGACAGACAACATCACACAGAGAGTCAGAGAGAGAGACAGATGACATCACACAGAAAGACAGAGAGAGAGACAGATGACATCACGCAGAGAGAGTCAGTGAGAGAGACAGATGACATCACACAGAGAGACAGACAGAGACCGATGACATCACACGGAGAGAGAGACAGCTGACATCATCACAGAGAGAGAGAGAGACAGACAGATGACATCATCACAGAGAGACAAACAGACAGGGCAGATGAGTCACAAGATCCACTTCGGGTGATCAACACTTCAGGTCGGTCAATCCTCGACCCCAACACATCACCTGTCTAGAGGTGAAAACACATCACATGTCCAGACGCCCAGAGGTCAAAGATCTCAGCTCTTACAATCAGACTACTGACAAATCGACAAGGCTGCGGCTGGATCAATACACCCTGTTTATGTGTCTTTAACCAGCATTTCAATCAATCTACTCAATGTTATCTGCATTTTACCTGTTCAGCAGAGATCGTCTGAAGAGATCAACCGGTTTACTGTTTAAATACAGTGACATCAAAGACTAATATAGCTTAGTCCCTCCGTCATCACTTTGATCTGATTTCATTTATTAGGATCTCTATTAGGATCTCTATTAGGATCTCTATTAGGATCTATTAGGATCTCTATTAGGATCTCTATTAGGATCTCTATTAGGATCTATTAGGATCTCTATTAGGATCTCTATTAGGATCTCTATTAGGATCTATTAGGATCTCTATTAGGATCTATTAGGATCTCTATTAGGATCTCTATTAGGATCTCTATTAGGATCTCTATTAGGATCTATTAGGATCTCTATTAGGATCTCTATTAGGATCTATTAGGATCTCTATTAGGATCTATTAGGATCTATTAGGATCTCTATTAGGATCTCTATTAGGATCTCTATTAGGATCTCTATTAGGATCTATTAGGATCTCTATTAGGATCTCTATTAGGATCTATTAGGATCTCTATTAGGATCTCTATTAGGATCTATTAGGATCTCTATTAGGATCTCTATTAGGATCTATTAGGATCTATTAGGATCTCTATTAGGATCTCTATTAGGATCTATTAGGATCTCTATTAGGGTCTATTAGGATCTCTATTAGGATCTCTATTAGGATCTATTAGGATCTCTATTCGGATCTATTAGGATCTCTATTAGGATCTCTATTAGGATCTCTATTAGGATCTATTAGGATCTCTATTAGGATCTATTAGGATCTCTATTAGGATCTCTATTAGGATCTATTAGGATCTCTATTAGCCATCTCCAATGACAACAGCTGGGCGGCAGGGTAGCCTAGTGGTTAGAGCGGTGGACTAGTAACCGGAAGGTTGCAAGTTCAAATCCCTGAGCTGACAAGGTACAAATCTGTCGTTCTGCCCCTGAACAGGCAGTTAACCCACTGTTCCTAGGCCGTCATTGAAAATAAGAATTTGTTCTTAACTGACTTGCCTAGTTAAATAAAGGTAAAATAAATAAAAAATAGTCTTACTGTTCGACGTAACCGAAAAGAGATTAACAGACAAAATACTTGAATATTTACATACTTAAAACATTTTTTTTATGGACGCCCTCGCCTAGACAACACAACGAGTAGGTCTTCAACTTCAGCAGGACTCACTCGCCTAGACAACACAACGAGTAGGTCTTCAACTTCAGCAGGACTCACTCGCCTAGACAACACAACGAGTAGGTCTTCAACTTCAGCAGGACTCACTCGCCTAGACAACACAACGAGTAGGTCTTCAACTTCAGCAGGACGCACTCGCCTAGACAACACAACGAGTAGGTCTTCAACTTCAGCAGGATTCACTCGCCTAGACAACACAATGAGTAGGTCTTCAACTTCAGCAGGACGCACTCGCCTAGACAACACAACGAGTAGGTCTTCAACTTCAGCTGGACGCACTCGCCTAGACAACACAACGAGTAGGTCTTCAACTTCAGCAGGACTCACTCGCCTAGACAACACAACGAGTAGGTCTTCAACTTCAGCAGGATTCACTCGCCTAGACAACACAACGAGTAGGTCTTCAACTTCAGCAGGATTCACTCACCTAGACAACACAACGAGTAGGTCTTCAACTTCAGCAGGATTCACTCACCTAGACAACACAACGAGTAGGTCTTCAACTTCAGCAGGACTCACTCGCCTAGACAACACAACGAGTAGGTCTTCAACTTCAGCAGGACGCACTCGCCTAGACAACACAACGAGTAGGTCTTCAACTTCAGCAGGACTCACTCGCCTAGACAACACAACGAGTAGGTCTTCAACTTCAGCTGGACGCACTCGCCTAGACAACACAACGAGTAGGTCTTCAACTTCAGCAGGACTCACTCGCCTAGACAACACAACGAGTAGGTCTTCAACTTCAGCAGGACTCACTCACCTAGACAACACAACGAGTAGGTCTTCAACTTCAGCAGGACTCACTCGCCTAGACAACACAACGAGTAGGTCTTCAACTTCAGCAGGACTCACTCGCCTAGACAACACAACGAGTAGGTCTTCAACTTCAGCAGGATTCACTCACCTAGACAACACAACGAGTAGGTCTTCAACTTCAGCAGGACTCACTCGCCTAGACAACACAACGAGTAGGTCTTCAACTTCAGCAGGACTCACTCGCCTAGACAACACAACGAGTAGGTCTTCAACTTCAGCAGGATTCACTCACCTAGACAACACAACGAGTAGGTCTTCAAATTCAGCAGGACGCACTCGCCTAGACAACACAACGAGTAGGTCTTCAACTTCAGCTGGATGCACTCGCCTAGACAACACAACGAGTAGGTCTTCAACTTCAGCTGGACGCACTCGCCTAGACAACACAACGAGTAGGTCTTCAACTTCAGCTGGACGCACTCGCCTAGACAACACAACGAGTAGGTCTTCAACTTCAGCAGGACGCACTCGCCTAGACAACACAACGAGTAGGTCTTCAACTTCAGCAGGACTCACTCGCCTAGACAACACAACGAGTAGGTCTTCAACTTCAGCAGGACGCACTCGCCTAGACAACACAACGAGTAGGTCTTCAACTTCAGCTGGACGCACTCGCCTAGACAACACAACGAGTAGGTCTTCAACTTCAGCAGGACTCACTCGCCTAGACAACACAACGAGTAGGTCTTCAACTTCAGCAGGACTCACTCGCCTAGACAACACAACGAGTAGGTCTTCAACTTCAGCAGGACTCACTCGCCTAGACAACACAACGAGTAGGTCTTCAACTTCAGCAGGACTCACTCGCCTAGACAACACAACGAGTAGGTCTTCAACTTCAGCAGGACTCACTCGCCTAGACAACACAACGAGTAGGTCTTCAACTTCAGCAGGACTCACTCGCCTAGACAACACAACGAGTAGGTCTTCAACTTCAGCAGGACGCACTCGCCTAGACAACACAACGAGTAGGTCTTCAACTTCAGCAGGATGTACTCGCCTAGACAACACAACGAGTAGGTCTTCAACTTCAGCTGGACGCACTCGCCTAGACAACACAACGAGTAGGTCTTCAACTTCAGCAGGATGTACTCGCCTAGACAACACAACGAGTAGGTCTTCAACTTCAGCAGGACTCACTCGCCTAGACAACACAACGAGTAGGTCTTCAACTTCTGCAGGACTCACTCGCCTAGACAACACAATGAGGTTCTGTCCCAAGTGACATCCTATATTTTATCCCCTGGGTCAAGTGTAGTGCACTATGACGACAATAGGGGGAAATTTGGGACACAAACCACGTTGAGATGTCTTCAGAACAACATAGGGGGTAATTTGGGACACAAACCACGTTGAGAGGTCTTCAGAATGACATAGGGGGTCATTTGGGACACAAACCACGTTGAGATGTCTTCAGAACGACATGAAATGATACCATGTATGTCTCGCCCTATTCAAACTGTTCAAACAAGGTGCTGTAATTCACAATTACATAAGCATGTTGTTGAGTGGCTGGACGAGGTAGGGACTGTACTGTCAGCCTGTCTGTCTGTCAGAAATACAACACCAACATTGGTTAGACACACACACACACACACACACACACACACACACACACACACACACACACACACACACACACACACACACACACACACACACACACACGCACACGCACACAAACACACACACTACTGTTGAGTGTCAGTGGTGGAAGGAAAGACAGCATCAACATTAGACACACACACAAACAATCAACAAGCACATAGGACTATGACATCTGTCACTGAACAGTTGAGAAGGCATGAGAGGAGAGAGAGAGACAGAGAGAGAGAGAAACCGAGAGAGAGAGAGACAGAGGGAGAGACAGAGAGAGAGAGACATAGAGAGAAACTAAGAGACAGAGACCGAGAGAGAGAGACAGAGAGAGACAGAAAGCGAGAGAGAGACAGAGACAGAGAGCGAGAGACAGAGACTGAGAGAGAGACAGAGAGAGAAACTGAGAGACAGAGACCGAGAGAGAGACAGAGAGAGAAACTGAGAGACAGAGACTGAGAGAGAGAGACAGAGAGCGAGAGAGACAGAGAGAGACAGAATGCGAGACAGAGACCGAGAGAGAGACAGAGACCGAGAGAGAGAGAGAGAGACAGAGAGAGAGACAGAGAGAGAGACAGAGAGAGAGAGGCACTGAGATAGAAGGAGAAAGACGAATAAAAGACAGGAAACAGTGGATGAATAGAGCAGCCCTACCTTTACTCCTGTCATCCCAACACTGTCCTTCTCTCCGTCCAAAGAACAGATAGACAGAGGGGGCGAGTACTAACCCGTTCTCCCCCCCACACACACACACTACAGATGGAATGTGAGACACACACACACACACACTCACGCACACTCCTGAAAGTATTTTTTCTAGTGCACAAAACCAACAGGAAAATAGCACTTCAACCACCTTCACATGGTTCCCTAGGACAGGGTTTTCTCAAACTCGGTCCTGGGGCCTCCCCTGGGTGCACATTGATGAGGAGTTGATTATTTGAATCAGCTGTGTACTTTTGCTACGGCAAAAAAAACTAATCATCCACCCAGGGGGAGCCCCAGGAATGAATTTGGGAAACGCTGCCCAAGGATACTCTCCCCAGAGTGTGTGTGTGTGTGTGTGTGTGTGTGTGTGTGTGTGTGTGTGTGTGTGTGTGTGTGTGTGTGTGTGTGTGTGTGTGTGTGTGTGTGTGTGTGTGTGTGTGTGCTAATCAAAGAAACAGAGACTCATGGGAGACAGGAAAAGCTTTGCTTCCGTACCTGGAGGGGAAAGGCGTCCCCTTATCAACACACACACGCACGCACATGCACGCACGCACACACACGCACACACACACACACACACTCTGGGGAGAGTGTTGTCCTCGGAAACCATACAGGAGGTCGTGGAGGTGTTGGTTTACTACTTTCTGCTCTAGCAAAATAGCTTCAGAAGTGTGTAACATTCAAAACAATGTGCCATAGGGCTCTGGTCTAAAGCAGTGCACTATATATATAGGGGATAGGGTGCCATAGGACTCTGGTCTAAAGCAGTGCACTATATATATAGGGGATAGGGTGCCATAGGACTCTGGTCTAAAGTAGTGCACTATATAGGGAATAGGGTGGCATAGGACTCTGGTCTAAAGCAGTGCACTATATATATAGGGGATAGGGTGCCATAGGACTCTGGTCTAAAGTAGTGCACTATATAGGGAATAGGGTGCCATAGGACTCTGGTCTAAAGTAGTGCACTATATAGGGAATAGGGTGCCATAGGACTCTAGTCTAAAGTAGTGCACTATATAGGGAATAGGGTGCCATAGGGCTCTGGTCTAAAGCAGTGCACTATATAATAGGGAATAGGGTGCCATAGGACTCTGGTCTAAAGTAGTGCACTATATAGGGAATAGGGTGCCATAGGACTCTGGTCTATAGTAGTGCACTATATAAGGAATAGGGTGCCATAGGACTCTGGTCTAAGTTGTGCACTATATAGGGAATAGGGTACCATAGGGCTCTGGTCTAAAGTAGTGCACTATATAAAGTGTCATTTAGGACACGACCTTGGGCTACAGTCAGTCATCCCATCCAGTAATCATTACGATCACTTGCATCCCAGACCCGAACGAGATCCTAGGTTGTCATTAGTGTTCCTTAACGAGGTGGTTATACTTGTTAAGTTCTCTTAATTACCCCCCCCCCCCGTCTGTTTTCTCTAGCTCCTCACAGGGTCATTTACCTCAGCTAAACGATCTGGATGTTCCTGGCTAATCAACCAATTAGCATGCAAGGATAATTAAACGGGGACACAATGAGAAGGGGACACCTTCCTCCTCCCTTCCACCCCTCCTCCCCTATGTTAAAATAGAGGAGGTGGGGGGTGGGGGAGGGATTAGAGAGAGATTGCTGTCGTCTACAATCATTCATCAAAGACAGTCTGAGAAGGAAGAGAGAGAGAGAGACAGAGAAACACTTGCTTTGGCAATGTTAACACATGTTTCCCATGCCAATAAAGCCTTGAATTGAATTGAAAGACAGAGAGACAGACAGAGAGAGAGAGAGACAGAGAGAGAGAGACAGAGAGAGAGAGAGACAGAGATAGAGAGAGACAGAGAGAGAGAGAGAGACATGGAGAGAGATATATAGATGTGATGTGAGAAAATGTTATTTCGGAAAAACAATCAATCTGCAAATGTGCCGTACAGAGTCTCTATTTTCTTGGGTAGAAAAGTCCAATAACAGCTTTAGGTAAGTGACTGCTTCATAAAGTTGGGAAGCTTCTGTGGTAGAGGTTATCTTTACCTTTCTACAGGTCACGAGACTCGTGTTTATGAAGACACACAACGGGAAGGAGAGGAACAGATGGATGAGGTGGAGGGGGGGGGGGGGGACGGGAAGGAGAGAACTTGAAGGGATAAACATGTGACAGGGATGCAGATGGCCAAAGAGGGAGAGAGAGAGACAAAATAGAAGAAAAGAAGAAGACAAAGAGAAAGATTTTATTAAGACCAGGAACCTGGCAGGGTGAAGGAGAGAGAGAGAGGACAGACAGAGAGAGAGAGAGGACAGACAGGGTGAGGACAGACAGAGAGAGAGAGGACAGACAGGGCTAGGACAGACAGAGAGAGAGAGGACAGACAGGGCGAGGACAGACAGAGAGAGAGAGGACAGACAGGGGGAGGACAGACAGAGAGAGAGTGGACAGACAGGAGGAGAGAGGACAGACAGACAGAGAGAGAGAAGATAGACAGGGGGAGGACAGACAGAGAGAGAGACAGACAGAGAGAGAGAGGACAGACGGAGAGAGAGAGGACAGACAGGGGGAGGACAGACAGAGAGAGAGAGGAAAGACAGGGTGAGGACAGACAGAGAGAGAGAGGACAGACAGGGGGAGGACAGACAGAGAGAGAGAGGACAGACAGGGGGAGGACAGACAGAGAGAGAGGACAGACAGAGAGAGAGAGGACAGACAGACAGAGAGAGAGAAGATAGACAGGGGGAGGACAGACAGAGAGAGAGACAGACAGAGAGAGAGAGGACAGACGGAGAGAGAGAGGACAGACAGGGGGAGGACAGACAGAGAGAGAGAGGAAAAACGGAGAGAGAGAGGACAGACAGGGGGAGGACAGACAGAGAGAGAGAGGACAGACAGAGAGAGAGAGGACAGACAGGGCAGGGAGGGCAGACGGAGAGAGAGAGGACAGACGGAGAGAGAGAGGACAGACAGGGGGAGAGAGGACAGACAGGGAGAGAGAGGACATATGGAGAGAGAGAGGACAGACAGAGAAAGAGAGGACAGACAGAGAGAGAGAGAGGACATATGGAGAGAGAGAGGACAGACAGGGGGAGGACAGACAGAGAGAGAGGACAGGCAGAGAGAGAGAGGACAGACAGAGAGAGAGAGGACAGACAGAGAGAGAGAGGACAGACAGGGGGAGGACAGACAGAGAGAGAGGACAGGGGGAGAGAGGACAGACACAGAGAGAAAGGACAGACAGAGAGGGAGAGAGGACAGACGGAGAGAGAGAAGACAGACAGAGAAAGAGAGGACAGACAGGGGGAGGGAGGGCAGACGAAGAGAGAGAGGACAGACAGAGAAAGAGAGGACAGACAGAGAGAGAGGACAGACAGAGAGAGAGGACAGACAGAGAGAGAGGACAGACAGAGAAAGAGAGGACAGACAGAGAGATAGGACAGACAGAGAGAGAGGACAGACAGAGAGAGAGGACAGACAGGGGGAGAGAGGACAGACAGAGAGAGAGGACAGACAGAGAGAGAGGACAGACAGGGGGAGAGAGGACAGACAGAGAGAGAGGACAGACAGAGAGAGAGAGGACAGAGGGAACAGTGAAATGGATTGAGAGCCAAGTAAAAGCGAGACAGGCAAAGAGAAAGAAGGAGGGAGGCATTAGGTTACAGAGAATCAAATAGAGGCTTTAGGTTACAGAGAATCAAATAGAGGCTTTAGGTTACAGAGAATCAAATAGAGGCTCTAGGTTACAGAGAATCAAATAGAGGTTTTAGGTTACAGAGAATCAAATAGAGGCTTTAGGTTACAGAGAATCAAATAGAGGCTTTAGGTTACAGAGAATCAAATAGAGGCTTTAGGTTACAGAGAATCAAATAGAGGTTTTAGGTTACAGAGAATCAAATAGAGGCTTTAGGTTACAGAGAATCAAATAGAGGCTCTAGGTTACAGAGAATCAAATAGAGGCTTTAGGTTACAGAGAATCAAATAGAGGCTTTAGGTTACAGAGAATCAAATAGAGGCTTTAGGTTACAGAGAATCAAATAGAGGCTTTAGGTTACAGAGAATCAAATAGAGGCATTAGGTTACAGAGAATCAAATGGAGGCATTAGGTTACAGAGAATCAAATGGAGGCTTTAGGTTACAGAGAATCAAATGGAGGCTCTAGGTTACAGAGAATCAAATAGAGGCTCTAGGTTACAGAGAATCAAATAGAGGCTTTAGGTTACAGAGAATCAAATAGAGGTTTTAGGTTACAGAGAATCAAATAGAGGTTTTAGGTTACAGAGAATCAAAGTTACAGAGAATCAAATAGAGGCTTTAGGTTACAGAGAATCAAATAGAGGCTTTAGGTTACAGAGAGTCAAATAGAGGCTCTAGGTTACAGAAAATCAAATAGAGGCTTTAGGTTACAGAGAATCAAATAGAGGCTTTAGGTTACAGAGAATCAAATAGAGGCTTTAGGTTACAGAGAATCAAATAGAGGCTTTAGGTTACAGAGAATCAAATAGAGGCTTTAGGTTACAGAGAATCAAATAGAGGCTTTAGGTTACAGAGAATCAAATAGAGGCTTTAGGTTACAGAGAATCAAATAGAGGCTTTAGGTTACAGAGAATCAAATAGAGGCATTAGGTTACAGAGAATCAAATGGAGGCATTAGGTTACAGAGAATCAAATGGGGGCTTTAGGTTACAGAGAATCAAATAGAGGCTTTAGGTTACAGAGAATCAAATAGAGGCTCTAGGTTACAGAGAATCAAATAGAGGCTTTAGGTTACAGAGAATCAAATAGAGGTTTTAGGTTACAGAGAATCAAATAGAGGTTTTAGGTTACAGAGAATCAAAGTTACAGAGAATCAAATAGAGGCTTTAGGTTACAGAGAATCAAATAGAGGCTTTAGGTTACAGAGAGTCAAATAGAGGATCTAGGTTACAGAGAATCAAATAGAGGCTTTAGGTTACAGAGAATCAAATAGAGGCTTTAGGTTACAGAGAATCAAATAGAGGCTTTAGGTTACAGAGAATCAAATGGAGACATTAGGTTACAGAGAGTCAAATAGAGGCTCTAGGTTACAGAGAATCAAATGGAGGCTTTAGGTTACAGAGAGTCAAATAGAGGCTCTAGGTTACAGAGAATCAAATGGAGGCATTAGGTTACAGAGAATCAAATGGAGGTTTTAGGTTACAGAGAGTCAAATAGAGGCTCTAGGTTACAGAGAATCAAATAGAGGCTTTAGGTTACAGAGAGTCAAATAGAGGCTTTAGGTTACAGGGAATCAAATAGAGGCTCTAGGTTACAGAGAATCAAATAGAGGCTCTAGGTTACAGAGAATCAAATAGAGGTTTTAGGTTACAGAGAATCAAATAGAGGCTTTAGGTTACAGAGAATCAAATAGAGGCTTTAGGTTACAGAGAATCAAATAGAGGTTTTAGGTTACAGAGAATCAAATAGAGGCTTTAGGTTACAGAGAATCAAATGGAGGCATTAGGTTACAGAGAGTCAAATAGAGGCTTTAGGTTACAGAGAATCAAATAGAGGCATTAGGTTACAGAGAATCAAATAGAGGCTTTAGGTTACAGAGAGTCAAATAGAGGCTCTAGGTTACAGAGAATCAAATAGAGGCTCTAGACAACATAAGATATCTGGAATCCTGTACCGCCCAGATCTTTTCCCTACAAGCCAAAAAGCGCAGTCAATTACAAATACAACCAAATCAAATATTTGCCCTAATCCTTAAGTCCACTGTCTTCCTGTTCATGTTTTACATCTTATGCTTCCTCTGTTCGGCATCTTATTTTTCCTGTTTTTTTTCTCTCTCTCTCTTTTTTTTCTTCTTTGTCTCTGAATGAGCGAGAGAAGGGAAATCGTTGCCGTGGTAATGGACGTGACAGCCGTATCCAGGGACAACCGGATGGAGCACAGGCATCACCGCGGGGACCATGATCAGACCAGACATAATCTTAATTAGATAGTAATGCACGCACGTGCGCACACACACACACACACACACACACACACACACACACACACACACACACACGTCCACTCACTTGTCTGCAGATTGTCTTATCTAATTCTGTGTGTTAAGACAGACACACACAGAGTCTTAGGAGTCTTTTGTAGAACAGTACACTGTTTGGTTACCACCGTTTCCTGTTCCAGTGTGTTCTGAATGGGACTGTATTTTGGCCTTTACTACTACAGACCACAGAAATGTGTTAAATAAGCAGTTATAAATGGCAAAACTAAACAGTCCAAAAATAAACCATTAAGGAATTAAAGGTTTTGAAATGTCTGTCCTATATCTAGGAGACATAAGAAAGCTCAAAGAAATAGTATTGTTTTTTGACACATTGTCACGTGTGTTCCCTCTCTGACCTCTAGGTCACCTCGTTATGGAGCACACCTGTCACCCTCGTTATGCGTACACAGAGCATCAGCCGGGTTCGTCAGGTTTCTGCACCTCAGCGGAGGCGACCGGTCTGCTCCTGATCCCTGGGATCGTCCCTGTGGTTGGCGTCCTGCGGCTGGAGCCAAACGCCCCGGGGAGGGTGGTACTGTCACGTAATGCTCTCTCTCCGGCGCTCTAGGTCCCCATGCTCTCACGCCTCGGCAGGATCGACAGGTTCGCAGAGGTGACCGCTCCGCTCCTGATCCCCGGGATCAGTCATCTTGGTCGTTGTCCTGCGGCTAGAGCCGTGCGTCGGGGGGTGGGGTACTGTCACGTGTTCTCCCTCTCCGGCCTCTGGCTCACCAGGCTGCTCGTTATGGAGCACACCTGTCACCATAGTTACGCGCATTATGACTCCATCACCTCCTTGATTACCTGCCCTCTATATCTGTCACTCCCTTTGGTTCCTTCCCCAGGCGTTATTGTTTCTGTTTCTTGTCTGTGCGTTGTTCGTGTTTAGTATCATGTTCCGTGTATTTATTAAAACACTCCCTCCCTGAACTTGCTTCTCGACTCTCAGTTCCACATCGTTAACACACATATTTAACCGGTGTTTAATTTGAGCCAGATCCTGACCAAACACGTCTCAGATTTGACCGGACCCCAAGTACATCTTATGATTTATTAATTGTCACCCTGTTCGCACTGTAAACCTTCTAATAAAAGCCGTCAACATTAAAATCAAGACGCATCCTCGTTATTTCTAGAAAATCGGTCCATTAAGAAGTTCAGACTTGTGTAAACCTCATGCAGCTATACTCAAATATGTGGGCATGTATGTCACTCCCTTTGGTTCCTTCCCTCCTTCCTTCCCAGCATACTGCAACGACATCTAAAATGCTTTGAATTAAAACACATTGGAGAAAGCTGTCCATTTCACCACAATAGGTAGGCTACTTGACTGTGTTCCGGGACCTTCCGACCTCCCAATTTACAAAATAAGCACTGTATTTAACCCCTTATTTTTATTGGCAAAAACTACCGCCATGTTTTTTAAAATGTTTAAACGGTACCAAGTTCCAAAAATATCAAAACAACATGTAAAGAGTTGGTCTCATGTAAAGAGTTGGTCTCATGTAAAGTGTTGGTCTCATGTAAAGTGTTGGTCTCATGTAAAGTGTTGGTCTCATGTAAAGTGTTGGTCTCATGTAAAGAGTTGGTCTCATGTAAAGAGTTGGTCTCATGTAAAGTGTTGGTCTCATGTAAAGAGTTGGTCTCATGTAAAGTGTTGGTCTCATGTAAAGTGTTGGTCTCATGTAAAGTGTTGGTCTCATGTAAAGTGTTGGTCTCATGTAAAGAGTTGGTCTCATGTAAAGAGTTGGTCTCATGTAAAGTGTTGGTCTCATGTAAAGTGTTGGTCTCATGTAAAGAGTTGGTCTCATGTAAAGTGTTGGTCTCATGTAAAGTGTTGGTCTCATGTAAAGTGTTGGTCTCATGTAAAGTGTTGGTCTCATGTAAAGTGTTGGTCTCATGTAAAGTGTTGGTCTCATATAAAGTGTTGGTCTCATGTAAAGTGTTGGTCTCATGTAAAGAGTTGGTCTCATGTAAAGTGTTGGTCTCATGTTTCATGAGCTGAAATAAAAACATCCCAGAAATTTTTCCATACGCACAAAAAGCTTATTTCTCAAAAAATGTTGTTTACATCTGTCATGTATTGTCATGTTGTGTGTTTCTGTCCTTTCCCTTCACCCTGTCTCCCTCTGCTGGTCGTTGTTAGGTTACCTTTTCTCCCCCTCTTTCCCTCAGCTGTGCCTTGTCTCCTCCTAACTACCCATTCACCCCGTTTCCCACCTGTTCCCTTTTTCCCTCTGATTAGGTCCCTATATCTCTCTCTGTTTTTGTTCCTGTCCTTGTCGGATTCTTGTTTGTTGTGTTTCATGCCTGAGCCAGACTATCGTCATGTTTGCTGTAACCTTGTCCTGTCCTGTCGGAATCTGCCGGTCTGTCTGAGCCTACCACAGTTTGGTTATTAAAGAAGCTCTGTTTAAGTTAGTTCGCTTTTGGGTCCTCATTCACTCACCGTAACAGAAGAATCCGACCAAGAATGGACCCAGCGACTTCGGATCCTCTCCACTCAGCCGTCGAGATCCAGGGAGCGATGCTAGGCAGTCACGAGCAGGAATTGTCTGCTGCTCGACATGCCGTTGAGACCCTGGCCACCCAAGTCTCCAACCTCACAGAACAGGTTCACCATCTCCGCCTCGATCCACCGGCCACTTCCAGGGCTTTCGAATCTCCGGAGCCCAGAATCAATAACCCGCCGTGTTACTCTGGGGAGCCCACTGAATGCCGCTCGTTCCTCACCCAGTGTGATATTGTGTTTTCTCTCCAGCCCAACACTTACGCCAGGAGCACTGCTCGTGTCGCCTACGTCATATCTCTCCTTACTGGACGGGCTCGTGAGTGGGGCACGGCAATCTGGGAGGCAAGGGCTGAGTGTACTAACCAGTATCAGGACTTTAAGGAGGAGATGATACGGGTTTTTGATCGATCTGTTTTTGGGGAGGAGGCTTCCAGGGCCCTGTCTTCCCTATGTCAAGGCGATCGATCCATAACAGACTACTCTATTGAGTTTCGCACTCTTGCTGCCTCCAGTGGCTGGAACGAGCCGGCTTTGCTCGCTCGTCTTCTGGAGGGTCTCCGCGCAGAGGTAAAGGATGAGATTCTCTCCCGGGAGGTTCCTTCCAGCGTGGATTCCTTGATTGAACTCGCTATTCGCATTGAGCGACGGGTTGATCTTCGTCACCGAGCTCGTGGAAAGGAGCTCGCGTTCTCCGTTGCCCCCCTCTCCGCATCACTACCATCTTCCTCTGCCGGCTCGGGAGCTGAGCCTATGCAGCTGGGAGGTATCCGCATCTCGACTAAGGAGAGGGAACGGAGAATCACCAACCGCCTCTGTCTCTATTGCGGTTCTGCTGGTCATTTTGTCACTTCATGTCCAGTAAAAGCCAGAGCTCATCAGTAAGCGGAGGGCTACTGGTGAGCGCTACTACTCCTGTCTCTCCTTCAAGATCCTGCACTACCTTGTCGGTCCATCTACGCTGGACCGGTTCGTCAGCTTCCTGCAGTGCCTTAATAGACTCTGGGGCGGAGGGCTGTTTTATGGACGAGACCTGGGCTCGGGAACATGACATTCCTCTCAGACAGTTAAGGGAGTCCACGGCCTTGTTCGCCCTGGATGGTAGTCCTCTCCCCAGGATTCAGCGTGAGACGCTACCTTTAACCCTCACTGTTTCTGGTAATCATAGCGAAACCATTTCTTTTTTGATTTTTCGTTCACCTTTTACACCTGTTGTTTTGGGCCATCCCTGGCTAGTTTGTCATAATCCTTCCATTAATTGGTCTAGTAATTCTATCCTCTCCTGGAACGTCTCTTGTCATGTGAAATGTTTAATGTCTGCTATCCCTCCTGTTTCCTCTGTCTCTTCTTCACAGGAGGAGCCTGGTGATTTGACAGGGGTGCCGGAGGAATATCACGATCTGCGCACGGTGTTCAGTCGGTCCAGGGCCACCTCTCTTCCTCCACACCGGTCGTATGATTGTAGTATTGATCTCCTTCCGGGAACCACTCCCCCCCGGGGTAGACTATACTCTCTGTCGGCTCCCGAACGTAAGGCTCTCGAGGATTATTTGTCTGTAGCTCTTGACGCCGGTACCATAGTCCCCTCCTCCTCTCCCGCCGGAGCGGGGTTTTTTTTTGTCAAGAAGAAGGACGGGTCTCTGCGCCCCTGCATAGATTATCGAGGGCTGAATGACATAACAGTTAAGAATCGTTATCCGCTTCCTCTTATGTCTTCAGCCTTCGAGATCCTGCAGGGAGCCAGGTTTTTCACTAAGTTGGACCTTCGTAACGCTTACCATCTCGTGCGCATCAGGGAGGGGGACGAGTGGAAGACGGCGTTTAACACTCCGTTAGGGCACTTTGAATACCGGGTTCTTCCTTTCGGCCTCGCTAACGCTCCAGCTGTCTTTCAGGCATTAGTCAATGATGTCCTGAGAGACATGCTGAACATCTTTGTTTTCGTTTACCTTGACGATATCCTGATTTTTTCACCGTCACTCCAGATTCATCTTCAGCACGTTCGACGTGTCCTCCAGCGCCTTTTAGAGAATTGTCTTTTTGTGAAGGCTGAGAAGTGCACTTTTCATGCCTCCTCCGTCACATTTCTCGGTTCTGTTATTTCCGCTGAAGGCATTAAGATGGATCCCGCTAAGGTCCAAGCTGTCATTGATTGGCCCGCCCCTAAGTCACGCGTCGAGCTGCAGCGCTTTCTCGGCTTCGCGAACTTCTATCGTCGTTTCATCCGTAATTTCGGTCAGGTGGCAGCTCCTCTCACAGCCCTTACTTCTGTCAAGACGTGCTTTAAGTGGTCCGTTTCCGCCCAGGGAGCTTTTGATCTCCTCAAGAATCGTTTTACATCCGCTCCTATCCTTGTTACACCTGACGTCTCTAGACAGTTCGTTGTCGAGGTTGACGCGTCAGAGGTGGGCGTGGGAGCCATTCTTTCTCAGCGCTCCCTCTCTGACGACAAGGTCCACCCATGCGCGTATTTTTCTCATCGCCTGTCGCCGTCGGAACGTAACTATGATGTGGGAAACCGCGAACTGCTCGCCATCCGGTTAGCCCTAGGCGAATGGCGACAGTGGTTGGAGGGGGCGACCGTTCCTTTTGTCGTTTGGACTGACCATAGGAACCTTGAGTACATCCGTTCTGCCAAACGACTTAATGCGCGTCAGGCGCGTTGGGCGCTGTTTTTCGCTCGTTTCGAGTTCGTGATTTCTTATCGTCCGGGCTCTAAGAACACCAAGCCTGATGCTTTATCTCGTCTCTTCAGTTCTTCAGTAGCCTCCACTGACCCCGAGGGGATTCTCCCTGAGGGGCGTGTTGTCGGGTTGACTGTCTGGGGAATTGAGAGGCAGGTAAAGCAAGCGCTCACTCACACTCCGTCGCCGCGCGCTTGTCCTAGGAACCTTCTTTTCGTTCCCGTTCCTACTCGTCTGGCCGTTCTTCAGTGGGCTCACTCTGCCAAGTTAGCCGGCCACCCTGGCGTTCGGGGTACGCTTGCTTCCATTCGCCAGCGTTTTTGGTGGCCCACCCGGGAGCATGACACGCGTCGTTTCGTGGCTGCTTGTTCGGTCTGCGCGCAGACTAAGTCCGGTAACTCCCCTCCTGCCGGCCGTCTCAGGCCGCTTCCCATTCCCTCTCGACCGTGGTCTCACATCGCCTTAGATTTTGTCACCGGACTGCCTTCGTCAGCGGGGAAGACTGTTATTCTTACGGTTGTCGATAGGTTCTCTAAGGCGGCTCATTTCATTCCCCTTGCTAAGCTTCCTTCTGCTAAAGAGACGGCACAAATCATCATCGAGAATGTTTTCAGAATTCATGGCCTTCCGTCAGACGTCGTTTCGGACAGAGGTCCGCAATTCACGTCTCAATTTTGGAGGGAGTTTTGCCGTTTGATTGGGGCTTCCGTCAGTCTCTCTTCCGGCTTTCACCCCCAGTCTAACGGTCAAGCAGAACGGGCCAATCAGACTATTGGTCGCATCTTACGCAGTCTTTCTTTTCGCAACCCTGCGTCTTGGTCAGAACAGCTCCCCTGGGCAGAATACGCCCACAACTCGCTTCCTTCGTCTGCGACCGGGCTATCTCCTTTTCAGAGTAGCCTCGGGTACCAGCCTCCGCTGTTCTCATCTCAGTTCGCCGAGTCCAGCGTCCCCTCCGCTCAGGCTTTTGTCCAACGTTGCGAGCGCACCTGGAAGAGGGTCAGGTCTGCACTTTGCCGTTATAGGACGCAGACTGTGAGGGCTGCTAATAAGCGTAGAACTAAGAGTCCTAGATATTGTCGCGGTCAGAGAGTTTGGCTCTCCACTCAGAACCTTCCCCTTAAGACGGCTTCTCGCAAGTTGACCCCGCGGTTCATTGGTCCGTTCCGTATTTCTCGGGTCATTAATCCTGTCGCAGTTCGACTTCTTCTTCCGCGATATCTTCGTCGCGTCCACCCGGTCTTCCATGTCTCCTGTGTTAAGCCCGTTCTTCGCGCCCCCGCTCGTCTCCCCCCCCCCCCCCCCCCCATCCTTGTCGAGGGCGCACCCATCTACAGGGTCCGCAGGATTTTGGACATGCGTCCTCGGGGCCGTGGTCACCAGTACCTCGTTGATTGGGAGGGGTACGGTCCTGAGGAGAGGAGTTGGGTTCCCTCTCGGGACGTGCTGGACCGTGCGCTGATCGAGGATTTCCTCCGTTGCCGCCAGGTTTCCTCCTCGAGTGCGCCAGGAGGCGCTCGGTGAGTGGGGGGGTACTGTCATGTATTGTCATGTTGTGTGTTTCTGTCCTTTCCCTTCACCCTGTCTCCCTCTGCTGGTCGTTGTTAGGTTACCTTTTCTCCCCCTCTTTCCCTCAGCTGTGCCTTGTCTCCTCCTAACTACCCATTCACCCCGTTTCCCACCTGTTCCCTTTTTCCCTCTGATTAGGTCCCTATATCTCTCTCTGTTTTTGTTCCTGTCCTTGTCGGATTCTTGTTTGTTGTGTTTCATGCCTGAGCCAGACTATCGTCATGTTTGCTGTAACCTTGTCCTGTCCTGTCGGAATCTGCCGGTCTGTCTGAGCCTACCACAGTTTGGTTATTAAAGAAGCTCTGTTTAAGTTAGTTCGCTTTTGGGTCCTCATTCACTCACCGTAACAACATCCCCTGTTAGTGAACATTTCTCCTTTACCAAGATAATCCTTCCACCTGACAGGTGTGGCATATCAAGCTGATTAAACAGCATGATCATTACTTACACAGGTGCACCTTGTGCTGGGGACAGATCCTGCAGTCATGTGAAATCCACAGATTACGGGCTAATACATTTATTTAAATAGACTTATTTCGTAATATTGTCACGCCCTGACTATAGTTATCTCTGTTTTCTTTATTATTTTGGTTCGGTCAGGGTGTGACGAGGCTGGTTGGTTTAGTTTTTGTATTGTCTAGGTTTTTTTTTCGTATGCCTAGGGGATTTTGAAAGTCTAGGTATATATAAGTCTATGGTTGCCTGGATTGGTTCTTAATCAGAGGCAGCTGTTTATCGTTGTCTCTGATTGGGGACCATATTTAGGTAGCCATATTCCTTGGGTATTTTGTGGGTTCTTATTCTACGTTTAGTTGCCTGTCGGCACTAGCCATATTAGCGTCAGGGGTCGTTTTTGTTGTTTTGTATAGTTTGTTCAGTGTTCTTTCTTAAAGAAGTACACACGCTTAACACGCTGCGCCTTGGTCTCCTCGTTATGACGACCGTGACACATATGATCTGTAACGCTTTGAAATGGTCGCATGTTGCATTTATATTTTATGTTCAGTGTAGATTGACAAAAGGGTGCATCAATAGAATCTTAAGGACTTTAATTCTTGCATTTCGGGAATCAATGTGTGTGTGTGTGTGTCTCTCCCCCCCCCCGTTTGTCTCAGATTCTCCCATCAGCCACCCTGAGACAACCAATCAAACAACCTTTTCTCAAAAGGTCACCACTATCACACGAGACACACACTCAAAAGGGCTTTCCAGGTGACACGCGCGCATACACAGCTGCACGTACTTACGCACACACAGGTACACAAAGTACAGACACACACGACTCATGTTCCACTCTCTGGCACTTGAACAAAACCATCAAATGGCTGCCATTTTAACAAGATGTGAAAACACAGACCTGGCACCACTGTTTCATCCCTCTGGATTAGTAGTGAACGGCACACATTCAGGCACACAGACACTTTATAAAGCAAACGTATAATCCGGGGGAAAAACCACTAGGAAAAAATATATATAATAAATAATACAGGTAACGAGTGGAGGACAGAGGAGCCTCTTAAAGAAGAAGTTACAGGTCTGTGAGAGCCAGAAATCTTGCTTGTTTGTAGGTGACCAAATACTTATTTTCCACCATAATTTGCAAATTAAATTCATTAAAAATCCTACAATGTGATTTTCTGGACTTTTTTTTCTTCTCATTTTGTCTGTCATAATTGAAGTGTACCTATGACGAAAATTACAGGCCTCTCTCATCTTTTTAAGTGGGATAACTTGCACAATTGGTGGCTGACTAAATACTTTTTTGCCCCACTGTACATATATATAATTGAGTTAATAAAGCCTGGCCTCTTTTTTGTTTTCTTGAGTAAGGCAGCTCTAAAATGCAGGTGTTTCAACCTAGCTTAGTGCTTTCTGTGGTGGTGGTGGGGCAAGCCAGCAGAAAATACGGAGCATTGCGCCGTGATTGGCTCAGTGTTCTGTCACTCATGAGGACACTACGTCAACACCAAGTCTACGGGTAGAGCTAGAAAATTCTAGCCCCCTAGGGTGCTACCATAGAGTTACATTAGAAGTGCCATTCCAAAAAGGCTCAAGGTCATTGTCCACAGATAAAAACGACGTCAAATCACGTTATATCTACCGTAGCTTTGATTGGACTGATCATGTCAACATCATACGTTCAAAATCTGTTTTGAACGGTCAGCCAACTCTGGAATTTGGCCTCTTTCTAGAGCTACGACCTGAAGATCAATGAGGTCATCACGATTCAACCTTCTAATTTTTCTCGAGTTCCCAGTTGTCTTGAATGCACCATAAATCCAGAGAATGTCAGGCTTTGATGACAAAATTTGCCCTCAAGAAGGACCGCCGCACCACCTTCCTGTTCAAGTGAGCACAGCACAACAAGGTGAGTCCAAAGATGTATTGTATGCTGCTGCATAAATGATGTAATATACCAGGGAGATGTGTATACTGTAGCTAAGTAATACTACGTGTATGTGGTGTAGTAAGATGTTAGTAGCTCATGTGCCTCACCCTAATAATTTAGTCTATTTACCCCTCTTAATTTAGCCTACTGTTCTGACTTGCAGATGTAACCTATAGCCTGTTTTAGAGAAATGTAATCATTGAATATTGTCACGTTCTGACCATAGTTCTTTTGTGTTTTCCTTGTTTTAGTGTTGGTCAGGACGTGAGCTGGGTGGGCATTTTATGTTGGATGTCTAGTTTGTCTGTTTCTGTGTTTGGCCTGATATGGTTCTCAATCAGAGGCAGGTGTTAGTCGTTGTCTCTGATTGGGAACCATATTTAGGTAGCCTGTTTTGTCATTGTGGGTTGTGGGTGATTGTCTATGTCTAGTTGCATGTTAGCACTATGTTTCATTAGCAGTCACGGTCGTTTGTTGTTTTGTTAGCTTGTTCTGTTTACGTCGTGTTTTTCATCATTCAATAAAATAATGCATTCATACCACGCTGCGCTTTGGTCCGCTTCATACGACGAGCGTGACAAATATTGTAAGAGCTTTCAATGTCTGCTTATTTGCCCCCTTTATTTATCCTACGGTTCTGACTTGGTGTACAGGGAGAACACTGTAAGAATGACCCATGTTCTGAATTCTGTCGCTGTAAATTTCAAAAGTGCTAAACAAATAGTTAAATTCACTACATACGTCCATACGTACATAAGCCATTAATGAGCGAGCTCGGACGAACATACAGTAGTCAATAATGCTCATTAATGTCTTAATCAAAATTACGGATTGCCTCTTATCTGCTTGTTGTTCCCTTATGCCATAGTTTGTACATCTCAACCGTCAGTAGAAACCACATTTGTTTAAGCAAGCCAGCCATATCAGCTGTTTTTTTAAAGGCAGAAAATGAGGCTGAATGTACTGTTTGCCAACCAGACAAGGCTCCTCTGATAGCCAGGTGTAGCCGTGGTAAGATGTTGGGGACTGCTGTTGGGACAGCTTTATGTAGGCCCTAACAGTTTGTGGGCACCGTTTGTCAACGTTATAGTGCAATTAATGTATTGTTTAGTGTTGTGTTGTGCATTGGCTTTGCAGGTATGCATCCCACTTTTTATTTTTTCTGCCCCACAAAGATTTACAGGCTAAAATCACCTCTGGCCTAAGGTACTACTATCAATATCACAGGTCGACCTGTTGCTGTGCTGCAGTGCTCCAAGACTGATTGGCTGGTTTTAAATCATTCACCTCTACAAAAGGAGTGTTTTGGCTGCGGCGGGATGAGAGTCACAGGTGGCGTGTGTTTATATGCACCCTTTATTTATACTACAGTTCTGACTTGGTGTACAGGGGAGAACACAAAAGGAGTGTGTGTAATGCTGAAGTCCCAACTCTTACCTTCTGTCCTGGCTCAGTGTAGTCCGCCTGGTTGTCTCCTGAATTCTCCAGATCCAGAACTGACTCATCCTCTAAAGTATCATCTGGACTGACCACCGTCAACCCTGATACCTCATCCAGAATGTCCTCTAAAGGGAGAGAGGGGGAGAGAAAGGCTATAACACTGGAGTATTAATTTCTCAATTCTCAACCCTGATACCTCATCCAGAATGTCCTCTAAAGGGAGAGAGGGGGAGAGAGAGAGAGAGAGAGAGAGAATTTGTGGAAACAACAATAGTCGCAGTACTCTACAGGAGAACACAACCCACGGCGCATAACTCTCAACCCACAGTGACACAAACACACAAGGCGTTGGAGGCACAGTGTTAGCTGCGGTGCGGTGCCCCTGGAGCAGTTTACGGGTTAAGTACTTTGCTCAAGGGCACAACGGGCAGGAGATGGTATTTAGGATGGAGCTAACAGAGCTGTGATTCGAACCAGGAACTCTCCAGTTGTTTATTACTTCTCCAGGCTACCTGCCACCCCAGACTATATAAGATAGTCAAACCTGGTCCTGGGGACCTGAAAGGCCCTAGCACTAACACGCCTGCTTAACACGTCTGCTTAACACGCCTGCTTAACATGCTAAAGGCTTGTTGATTAGTGGTATCAGGTGTGTAGTCAACCCTTTGGGAACAGGATTGAGAAAACCCCATTCTACAGAATGGTCTGTGCATTATGAAGGTATTACTGTGTCTGACCTTCTGAAAGGGTTAGAAACGGACAGTTATGATGATAACTATTGTTCCCTGAAGAATGCGAACGAGGTATAACATACTATGGGGAGTCAACGACCAATCACATTTTTACCTGAAGAAAACTAAAACAAGCCAAAACGGGCCAATGACTACAGAGCCCGCCCTCGGAAGCCACCGCCTTCCTGGCTATAACACTGGAGCTCACATTAATTTCTTAATTCAGTACCGCTCTTCAGCGAGCCTAAACCCCTTGACGGCACGGGGCCAAAATATGTTATATCTTGTTCCCTCCTTCAGGCAGCAGTAGTTATATTCATAACTGTACGTTCCCTTTCAGTCGGTTACTCTGTCAAACATACTATGGACAGGTACTATCACGCCCCAAGCTGGCTCAGAGGGTACCAAACTAGGATGCCCACGGCAAAAAGGGTTGCATAAGCCCCCTTTTCCCCTAATACCCGAGAAGCCTGAACTGTCAAAGCCTGTCAACTGTCAAAGCCCCACATCGGGAACCAGAACCTGCTGCAACTTGGCTATGCCGCCACTGCAGCCCAAGACCCCATGGTTCCAAGAACAATACTCACCTTGTGAACCTTAAATATCAGAGCTCATACAAGGAACCGCAAGTACAAAACAACAGAACACCTGTCATGACTTGGTGTGCAAACGCGCTGCATGGCATCGACCAGAGTCGATGAACCTCATCAGCCCAAGGCTAAAACCCCACAGGGGAACTGCGGTACCCCAGACAAAACGCAGTCCATAGATCCTACCGGTTCAAAAAAAGGCTCACACAGTGACCCAAGGAATCGGAAAATGCCAGAACTCACACAAGGAACCACAAGTCCAAACAACAGGCATCTGCTGTGAGTGTGATAATGCACGCTGCCTAATACCTGCTCCAGGAACTGGCCATAAGAACACTATGAGCCACACTGGGAGCAGTTACATCCAAACAACAACCCAACTCACTGCAGCACAGATATCATCAGTCATCGTGCTTCTGAACAATGCCCAAAAAGCCACCACACCCCTAGTGGAGTGAGCATGCACACAACGCTGGGCAACGCTAGGCAACAACGGGCACTGCTATGCAACGCAGGGCAACTCCACAATCCAAGGAGAAAGACACTGCTTAGAAAGAGCCCTACCCTGAGCTGGATTAGCGAAACAGGACCAAAAAAAGCTGGTCATAAACCCCAGATATCCTTGATCCTGTCCATGTACATACGTAAAGCACTGGACACAGACAATGCATCCTCCATTGTTCACTGGAAGTAAACGGGGGGACAAGACCCTGGTGTAGAGACGTTCATCCCTTCACGACAAGATGGCTGCCATATAAAGCTTCAATATGGAAAAAGAAAGGCCCTGCTCAAAAATCTTTCAACATCAAAATGCCGCCAAAGAGTTGAAAGGGAGAAACTCCTTTAACTTCTCTAGGGTAGGGGGCAGCATTTGGAATTTTGGATGAAAAGCATGCCCAAATTATACTGCCTTCTACTCAGGCCCAGAAGATAGGATATGCATGTAATTAGTGTATTTGGATAGAAAACACTCTAAAGTTTCCAAAACTGTTAAAATAATGTTTGTGATTATAACAGAACTGATTTGGCAGTTGAAAACCTGTGAAAAATCCATTCAGGAAGTTGGATTTTTTTGTTTGTTGTAGTTTTCTATTCAATGCCATGACAGTATCCTTTGATTTATAACTCAAATTGCAGTTCCTATGCCTTCCACCAGATGTCAACAGTCTTTAGAAATGGTTTCAGCCTTGTATTCTTATAAATGAGGGAGTCTGAGGAGTCTGAATGAGTGGACCCTGCCGTGTCTCAGAGCTTTTTCATGCGCGCGACCGAGAGTGCATGTCAACAGTCTTTAGAAATGGTTTCAGCCTTGTATTCTTATAAATGAGGGAGTCTGAGGAGTCTGAATGAGTGGACCCTACTGATCCTTTCACGGTCCAAACCTACTGATCGTTTCACGGGCCAAACCTACAGATCCTTTCACGGTCCAAACCTACTGATCCTTTCACGGGCCAAACCTACAGATCCTTTCACGGTCCAAACCTACAGATCCTTTCACGGTCCAAACCTACTGATCCCATATCTGCGGCCAAATCCTCAGTTTCACTGACAATGCATTTTTTTTACAAGAATGTCTGACAAAAGCCGCTGTAGTTCGGCTACCTTCCACCGCAGATACGGAAGGCCGACTTAGGTGGACGAAGCTCACGCAAAAAAAACCCCAGATATCTCTAGCTTAAACTAACAGATTCAGATGAGGATTTTTCTTATTATGTTACTTATACTGAACAAAAATATCAAAACAACATGTAAAGTGTTGGTCTCATGTAAAGTGTTGGTCTCATGTAAAGTGTTGGTCTCATGTAAAGTGTTGGTCTCATGTAAAGTGTTGGTCTCATGTAAAGTGTTGGTCTCATGTAAAGTGTTGGTCTCATGTAAAGTGTTGGTCTCATGTTTCATGAGCTAAGATAAAAAGATCCCAGAAATGTTCCATACGCACAAAAAGCTAATTTCTAAAAAAATTTGTTTACATCCCTGTTAGTGAGCATTTCTCCTTTGCCAAGATAATCATTTCACCTGACAGGTGAGGCATAACAAGAAGCTGATTAAATAGCATGATCATCACACAGGTGCACCTTGCGCTGGGGACAATAAAAGGCCACTCTGCTCAGATTTGTCAAACAACACAATGTCACACCAGTTTTGAGGGAGCGTGCAGTTGGCATGCCGACTGCAGGAATGTCCACCAGGGCTGTTGACAGAGAATTTCATGTTAATATCTCTACTATAAGCCGCCTCCAACGTCATTTTAGAGAATTTGGCAGCACGTCCAACGGCCTCACAACCACAGACCACGTGTAACCACGCCAGCCCAGGACCTCCACATCCGGCTTCTTCACCTGCGGGATCGTCTGAGACCAGGCACCCGGACAGTTGATGAAACTGTGGGTTTGCAGAAATTAAGAATTTCTACACAAACTGTCAGAGAACCTCATCAGACTGCAATTCTGTCCATCTGCAGTTCGTCTGGGCAGATGGCAGACAGTGTGTATGGCGTTGTGTGGGCGAGCGGTTTGCTGATGTCATCGTTGTGAACAGAGTGCCCCATGGTGGCGGTGGGGTTATGGTATAGCTACAGACAACGAACACAATTGCATTTTATCAATTGCAATTTGAATGCACAGAGATGCCGTGATTAGATCCTCAGGCCCGTTGTCATGTCATTTATCATCAGCCATCACCTCATGTTTCAGCATGATAATGCACGGGCCCCATGTCACAAGGATCTGTACACAATTCCTGGAAGCTGAAAATGTCGCAGTGGCCTCAGGAGATATGTCACCACATTGAGCATGTTTGGGATGCTCTGAACTGACGTGTAAGACAGTGTGTTCCCGTTCCTGCCAATATTCAGCAACTTCACAGGAGTGGGACAACATTCCACAGGCCACAATCAACAGCCTGATGAACTCTATGTGAAAGAGATGCGTCACACTGCTTAAGGCAAATGGTGGTCACACTGTTTATATTTTTGTTCAGTGCAATATGTGTATGTGACTCCTGCAGGAATTGAACCCACAACATCGACATTGCGAGCCCCATGCTCTTGAAACGATTCAAAATGTTTTGCAGCGAAAAACGTCTGTTTACAACGGAGGGGGGCGGGGCGGGGGGGTGCAGGTAGATCCGTCTCCGTTTCGACATGTTTTCTTGTGTTTCCTGTTCCTGTTTTTGGTCCTGTTTGGTTTGTAGTGAATACACCCCTGAACTCGTTCAGTAATAATAAATACAACCATGTCTAGTTGCTACTCACCTTGGCTCTGGGAATAGATGTCTGTACAAATGTCGTATTCTGCTGTGTTGGAGCGTCGAGGGGGAAAAGGGCAGAGGTCGCGGGGGTCAAGGGTCGGCAGGGTGCTCACGCTCAGGGACAACGAGGGGCCGACTAACGCTGACCTCATATCCACCACGCCCAGAGCCGACGCCGGTTTACCATTTAGCAACAGGATCTCATCACCCACATGCAGGCCTGGAGGGGGGGAGAGAGAGAGAGACAGAGGTAGAGAGAGAGAGAGAGAGAGAGAGAGAGAGAGAGACAGAGAGGCAGATAGAGAGAGAGACAGAGAGACAGAGAGACAGATAGAGAGAGAGAGACAGAGAGAGACAGAGAGAGAGAGAGAGAGAGAACATTACACACAACATAATCACCAAATCTTAGAGACATCAGACATGATCTAACAAATCAAATCACATTAAAGTGTAATTGTCATTATTATTAAAGAGCAGTAGTAAATAACAATAGCGGGGCGAAATACAGACTCGATACCGAGTCAATGTGCGGGGGCACCGGTGTCGAGGTAATTGAGGTAAAATGTACATGTAGGTAGAGTTATTAAAGTGACTATGCATAGATAATAACAGAGTAGCAGAAGCGTAGAAGGGGGGAGGGGCAATGTAAATAGTCTGGGTAGCCATTTGATGTTCAGGAGTCTTATGGCTTCTTGGTCCTAGACTTGGCACTCTGGTACCGCTTGCCGTGCGGTAGCAGAGAGAACAGTCTATGACTGGGGTGGCTGGAGTCTTTGACAATATTTAGGGCCTTCCCTCTGACACCGCCTGGTATAGAGGTCCTGGATGGCAGGAAGCTTGGCCCCGGTGATGTACTGGGCCGTACGCACTACCCTCCGTAGTGCCTTGTGGTCAGAGGCCGAGCAGTTGCCATACCAAGCGGTGATGCAACCGGTCAGGATGCTCTCGATGGTGCAGCTGTAGAACCTTTTTAAGGATCTGAGGACCCATGACAAATCTTTTCAGTCTCCTGAGAGGGAATAGGTTTTGTCGTGCCCTCTTCATGACAGTCTTGGTGTGTTTGGACCATGATAGTTTGTTGGTGACCAAGTTACTTGAAGCTCTCAACCTGCTCCGCCGTCAATGAGAATGGGGGTGTACTCGTGTCCTCCATTTTTTCCTGCAGTCCACAATCATCTCCTTTACCTTGATTATCTTGAGGGAGAGGTTGTTGTCCTGGCAACACACCTCCTCCCCTATAGGCTGTCTCGTCGTTGTCGGTGATCAGGCCTCTACCACTGATGTCATAACATACTGTACAGACTGCTGACTGCTGACTGCTGACTGGAGGATCATAATAACGTCTGGAAAGAAGCGATCCCATTCCACTGATTCCACTCCAGTCATTACCACGAGCATGTTCTCCTCAATTAAGGTGCCACCAGCCTCCTGTGATACACACGCACACACACACACACACACACACACACACACACACACACACACACATAAACCCAAACACACACACACACACACACATAAACCCAAACGCACACACGCCAACTTTTAGAGAGAACTTGAGCTAACACACAACAGCATACACAGCACTCAGACCTGCAGTATGTGAATGGTTAATTCCAACATAAAGAACACGCAAAACAAAACTGACATATATCTTCACTTATATATCAACAACAACAACAGAAATCTATTTAACAAAACATTTATTTCACTATTGTTTGTTTCCTTCTCTCCCTCTCTCCAATCTTTTCCTTCTCTCCCTCTCTCCAACCTTTTGCCTCTCTCCCTCTCTCCAACCTTTTGCCTCTCTCCCTCTCTCCGACCTTTTCCCTCTCTCCCTCTCTCCTTTTCCTTCTTCCCTCTCTCCTTTTCCTTCTTCCCTCTCTCCTTTTCCCTCTCTCCCTCTCTCCTTTTCCCTCTCTCCCTCTCTCCTTTTCCTTCTTCCCTCTCTCCTTTTCCTTCTTCCCTCTCTCCTTTTCCCTCTCTCCCTCTCTCCTTTTCCCTCTCTCCCTCTCTCCTTTTCCTTCTTCCCTCTCTCCTTTTCCTTCTTCCCTCTCTCCTTTTCCCTCTCTCCCTCTCTCCTTTTCCTTCTTCCCTCTCTCCTTTTCCTTCTTCCCTCTCTCCTTTTCCCTCTCTCCCTCTCTCCTTTTCCTTCTTCCCTCTCTCCTTTTCCTTCTTCCCGCTCTCCTTTTCCTTCTTCCCTCTCTCCTTTTCCCTCTCTCTCTCTCTCCTTTTCCCTCTCTCCCTCTCTCCTTTTCCTTCTTCCCTCTCTCCTTTTCCTTCTTCCTTCTCTCCTTTTCCCTCTCTCCCTCTCTCCCTCTTTCCCTCTCTCCATCCTTTTCCTTCTTCCTTCTCTTCTTTCCCTCTCTCCCTCTCTCCTTTTCCTTCTTCCTTCTCTTCTTTCCCTCTCTCCCTCTCTCCTTTTCCCTCTTTCCCTCTCTCCATCCTTTTCCTTCTTCCTTCTCTTCTTTCCCTCTCTCCCTCTCTCCTTTTCCTTCTTCCCTCTCTCCTTTTCCTTCTTCCCTCTCTCCTTTTCCTTCTTCCCTCTCTCCTTTTCCCTCTCTCCCTCTCTCCTTTTCCCTCTCTCCCTCTCTCCTTTTCCTTCTTCCCTCTCTCCTTTTCCTTCTTCCCTCTCTCCTTTTCCTTCTTCCCTCTCTCCTTTTCCTTATTCCCTCTCTCCTTTTCCTTCTTCCCTCTCTCCTTTTCCCTCTCTCCCTCTCTCCTTTTCCTTCTTCCCTCTCTCCTTTTCCCTCTCTCCCTCTCTCCTTTTCCTTCTTCCCTCTCTCCTTTTCCCTCTCTCCCTCTCTCCTTTTCCTTCTTCCCTCTCTCCTTTTCCTTCTTCCCTCTCTACTTTTTTTCCAACTGCTGTAGGATTAACTCAAGCTCTAGACAGATAAGGAAAAAGAAGCTTCCTTTCTTGCCTCCTTCCTTGAAGCAACCACTAATCCGAACACCGTAAGCAGTATGTAGTGTGGTGGACACCTGGTCTTTTCCTATCCACTAACACATAGACCGACGGTTACCTGAACAAAGGAAAGAAGAATGTATTGTATTGGACAAAGCCCTTTGATTGACTGGCTCTAGTCCCGCCTCCTTTCACCAACCGTGTCTGCGCAGTCCTAATTGGTAATTAACAATCAAATAGCCAGCCAATTAGAATCGATTAAATCAAATTATGCATAATTGGACTGTGAAAAGCAGTCTTGGATTTCTGACTGCTCTTGCCTCTGTCCCGATGCAGGATCCTGTTTTGCTCAGTAAAGTAGACTCCCATGGTGCAACAGCAGGATTGTGGGTTCAATTCGCCCCTGGGGGGCCCCCTCATACACTTATAAGTGTTTGCACTACATTAAGTTTCTTTGTATGAAAGTGGCATGTCTAAATACTACATAGAAGAGGACAGACACCCAGGCCAGTCGGTAGGGAGGTTATAATGACTGTCTGAGCGAATAAAACAGAATATACACACGTTGTTATTACTGTAGCAGCGAGCGTCCCTATAGGGCCAGACGTCAATCTCAATTCACATCCCTTCCGATAGAAGCAGTGCTATGGCTGGAATAATGCACTGAGAATGAACAGGCTTTGGAGTGCAGACACACCCTCAAAGCCTACCATTAATCCTTTCTCATTGCCATTCAAGCTCTGAACACACACACACACACACACACACACACACACACACACACACACACACACACACACACACACACGGCCCGAAGGCGTGACCCAGTTGTCTGAGATGTGTATATGTCAGTTGTAGAGAGAGAGTCTCTGTTGGACAAAGAGGGTTATCGCCCCTCTAGCTCTACGTGTGTTTAATGATGTCACAGAGAGACGTGGGGCTATTTGTCCAGCACTGGCCTGGTTTCCTAACACACCCTCTGGTCTTTCATGCTTTCGAATTGCCCTTCTCACACACACACACACACACACACACACCCTCAGGCCTACCACTAGTGCATTACCATTCATTCTCCTGAACACAAACACTCTCTCTCCCTCACACACACACACTCCATCGCATGCTCTACTTAAATATTTTCAAAATGTATTTTAGTATTGTCTCTCTGCCAGAAGGTCTCTATATTTCTGACTTCTCCGTGGAGAATAAGTCATAGAGCCTCCAGCTAGCCACTGCTAGCATAATTTATAACGCCAAAGCGATAGATTCCAGCCAGCCACTGCTAGCATCATTTACAATGCTAATGCGTTAGATTCCAGCTAGCCACGAGAGATAAGGGGCCTATCTGCAGCACGTCTAAGAGGGGTCGTGTACATGTACTACTAAGGTTAGAGAAACAAGCTTTCAACCGGACGGTTGTCGGTTTGATTTTCAGGTGTGTGTTTTTTGTACCTTTAGCAGAAGCCAGTCCTCCTGCATTCACTTCAGTGATATGGAGCTGCTGAGTCCCCTCCTCGTCCACTACTGCTATGGAGAAACCTGGAGAGAGATTTAGTTTATCAGGGTACCCAATAGCTTAGTGCACATGCAGGAGCTACTCTTCCTGGGGTATAAATATATTATAAACATAAAAAAACGTAGAAATACATGACAAAGTACAGAACAGTTATAGACAAGGACATTACATTAGAATAAAATAGTTACTCTTTACACACAAGAGTTAAAATACTATTTACACACTATTCATATATGCAGATCCAGTCAAAGTTTGGACACACCTCCTCATTCCAGGGTTTTTCTTTATTTTTTAAAAACTATTTTCTACATTGTAGAATAATCGTGAAGACATCAAAACTATGAAATAACACATATGGAATCATGTCGTAACCAAAACAAGTGTTAAACAAATCAGAATGTATATTTTAGATTCTTCAAAGTAGCCACCCTTTTGCCTTGACGACAGCTTTGCACACTCTTGGAATTCTCTCAACCAGCTCAACCTGGAATGCTTTTCCAACAGGCGTGTCCAAACTTTTGACTGGTACTGTACATATTCACATGTCTAAATCTGTTTTTGGTTTGAGTACTGTGAAGAAACCCATAATGGCATGCCTGGTGGGGTATTTATGTCTGCTTAAACTGTTTGCAAATAGATTATACAAGTGGTTAAGAATTTTCAAGACACAAATGTTTCTTAAAAAGATTAGAAGATAAGTAGTCTCTTTTCTCCTCAACCCTCAACCAGGAAAGACTATCATGCATGTTGTTGATGTCAGTTCTGTGTGTGTAGTCATAGGCGAGGCGTGCTGCTCCGTTTTGAGCTACAACATTGCTAGGACTTTCTTTGCTGCACTTGACCGTATTACCAGACAGTAATCAAGATGGGAAAATACTAGAGTCTGAATAACTAGTACAGTTGATCTTTGTGTCAGAAACACAGAGCGTCTTTTTATAAAAAACATACCTCTCCCCATCTTCACGATGTTGTCAATATGACTTGACCATGACAGCTGACCATTCAGTGTTACTCCTAGGAGTTCAGCTTCAACCTGACCATGTTTACATCACCTGCCATCACATTGTGACTTGACCATGACAGCTGACCATTCAGTGTTACTCCTAGGAGTTCAGCTTCAACCTGACCATGTTTACATCACCTGCCATCACATTGTGACTTGACCATGACAGCTGACCATTCAGTGTTACTCCTAGGAGTTCAGCTTCAACCTGACCATGTTTACATCACCTGCCATCACATTGTGACTTGACCATGACAGCTGACCATTCAGTGTTTCTCCTAGGAGTTCCTCCTCTTTAACTTGTTCAATGGTCCTTTATACACAACTCCAGTTTGAGGTTTAGGTCTAAGAGAATGTTTTGAACCAAATACTGTGCTTTTAGTTGTAGATGTATTTAATAAGACTAGTTCATTGTTAATGATCCATTCTGACACTGACTGTGACACCTTACTAAGAGTCTCAGTGAGCTCACTGGTTGTAGGTGCTGATGTGTAGAGTACAGCAATCATCAGAATACATAGTCATTTTAGCTTCTTCTTGTAACACCAGTGGCAAATCATTAGTCAATATTAGAGAAGAGTAACGGCCCAAGGCAACTGCCCTGAGGGACGTATCTGATGTTCAGAGAAGCTTCCCGTAAAGAACATTCTCTGGGTTCTATTGGCTAATTAACTCTCCAACCATGTGATGGCAGGTGATGTAAAGCCAAAGCAAGTGAGTTTCTTCAATAACAGGTTGTGATCAATAACATCAAAGGCTGCACTGAAATCTAACAATATCATCTCATTATCAATTTATTTTTAGCCAATCATCAGTCATCTGAGTCAGTGCAGTACAAGTTGAGTGCCCTTCTCTATATGCATGCTGAAAGTCAGTAGTTAACTTGTTCTCTGAAAAATAGCATTTTATTTGTTCAAACAAAATCAGTTTACGAAGATCAGGCCGCAAGCTGATTGGTTGGTTGTTAGAGCCAGTAAAAAAGGTTCCTTACTATGTTTAGGTAGTGAAATTACTTTAGCTTCCTTCCACAACTGTGGACACACACACCTTTAGGCTTTGGTTAAAGGCATAGCAAATACGGGTGACTATACAGTCGGCTACCTTTCTCAATAGTTTACCATCTAGGTCGTCTATACCTGGTGGTAATACAGTCTGCTACCATTCTCTATAGGTTCCCATCAAGGTCGTCTATACCTGAAGGCTTATCATTATTGATGGATAACAGTTTCTCATCAAGGTCGTCTATACCAGAAGACTTATCATTATTGATGGATAACAGTTTCTCATCAAGGTCGTCTATACCCGAAGGCTTATCATTATTGATGGATAACAGTTTCTCATCAAGGTCGTCTATACCTGAAGGCTTATCATTATTGATGGATAACAGTTTCTCATCAAGGTCGTCTATACCTGAAGGCTTATCATTATTGATGGATAACAGTTTCTCATCAAGGTCGTCTAAACCCGAAGGCTTATCATTATTGATGGGAAACAGGTTCTCTAACACTAACTTGACCAAATTCATTATTAGATTTTCAATACACAAATATGACGGTTCACTTGTTACCGTTTCACTTCAGAGTTTTGCCCACTTTTACTAGTGGGGTGTCTGGCTACATCAGAAAGAAATGAGCTTCAGACAACTGCAATGAACGATGGAGATTGGGGAGTCACAAAACCTCTAAACCAATCAACTGAGCAAGACCTACCGTATCCCAACGTGCAGGACTCAGCTTTGTCGAAGCGGATCAGCTTGGTGGTTTTGGGACATATTTCAATCTCTTTGTAGAGCTGCAGAAAAAGGAGGATACAATCAGTCTCATCGTCGTACTGGACATCATGACGTAGTCCTGCCCTGAGACTTCACTCTCACCATCAAGATGTTGGTTTCTCCCGTGGGAGACCAGGGTTCAAATCCTTCCCGTGACACATGTATAGCTGGTAATTTGTACTCCTCAAAAACTGCTTTGGCCCATTGAGTTTAAGCCCAGGCATTAGCTCAGGGAGCCAACGCAATTATTGGGGTGTCAGTGAAGGTTACACATCATGTTAGGTTAGTTCAGCAAACCATCTGTATTAGAGATCTGTATATGAGATCATGTTAGATATCTGTATAAGAGATCACGTTAGATATCTGTATTAGAGATCTGTATTAAAGATCACGTTAGATATCTGTATTATAAATCATGTTATACAGAGCATTCGGAAAGTATTTAGACCCCGTGACATTTTCCACAATTTGTTACGTTACAGCCGTATTCTAAAATGGATTAAATAGATTTCTCCCCCTCATTAATCTACACACAATACCTCATAATGACATCACAATACCCCATAATGACATCACAATACCTCATATTGACAAAGCAAAAAGTGGTTTTTCGATTTTTTTGCAAATGTATTAAAATAAAAAACTAAAATATCAATTTAACATAAGTTTTCAAACCCTTTAACTCAGTACTTTGTTGAAGCACCTTTGGCAGTGATTACAGCCTCAAGTCTTCTTGGGTGTACCACTACACACTTGGCACACCTGTATTTGGGGAGTTTCTCCCATTCTTCTCTGCAGATACTCTCAAGCTCTGTCAGGTCGGATGGGGAGCGTCGCTGCACAGCTATTTTCAGGTCTCTCCAGAGATGTTCGATCAAGTTCAAGTCTGGGCTCTGGCTGGGCCACTCAAGGACATTCAGAGACTTGTCCCGAAGCCACTCCTGCATTGTCTCTAGAGCAGGTTTTCATCAACTATTTCTCTGTACTTTGCTCCGTTCATCTTTCCTTCGATCCTGACAAGTTTCCCAGTCCCTGCCGCTGAAAAACATCCCCACAGCATGATGCTGCCTCCACCATGCTTCACCGTAAGGATGGTGTCATGTTCCCTCCAGACGTGATGCTTGGCTTTCAGACCAAAAGATTCACTATTGGTTTCATCAGACCAGAGAATATGGTTTCTCATGGTCTGAGAGACTTTAGACAAGCGTTCTGTTACGTGCCTTTTACTGCAAAGTAGCTTTCGTCTGGCCAATCTACCATAAATGACTGATTAGTGGAGTGCTGCAGAGATGGTTGTCCTTCTGGAAGGTTCTCCCATCTCCACAGAGGAACTCTGGAGCTCTGTCAGAGTGACCATCCGGTTCTTGGACACCTCCCTGACCAAGGCCCGACTCCACAGATTGTCTCCTGTCTTGGAGCTCTACGGACAATCCCTACGACCTCACGGCTTGTTTTTTTGCTCTGACATGCACTGTCAACTTATATAAACAGGTGTGTGCCTTTCCAAATCACGTCCAATCAATTGAATTCACTACAGGTGGAAACATCTCAAGGATGGTCAATGGAAACAGGATGCAACTGAGCGAAGGGTTGGAATACGTAATATGTAAATACGTAATATGTAAATACGTAATATGTAAATACGTAATATGTAAATACGTAATATGTAAATACGTAGTATGTAAATACGTAATATGTAAATACACAATATGTAAATACGCAATATGTAAATACGTAATATGTAAATACGTTTATTTCATGTTTTTATTATTTTTTATACATTTGTCATTTTAAGTAGTAATTAAGTGTAGATTGATGAAGATTTTTTATTTATTTAATCTATTTCAGAATAAGGCTGTAATGTAACAAAATATGGAGAAAGGGAAGGGGTGTGAATACTTTACGCTGTATGTGCTAGAGATCAGATCTGTGTTAGAGATCATAGATGGTCGTTAAATGTCTCAGCGTCTCAACATCACCACAAGCAATCTTACCGATTGCGTTTCAGAGTTTAACAGTCGGAAAGCTATGACCTCAAATCCCATATCAAGTATTTTCTAGAACAACTAGACTCTGATGTGGCCATGCTTCACAGCATTCCAGTTTTTAACGACCCTAACCTCACCCCAAACCCTACACCCCAAAAACAAAGAGTGTGTGTATTTGCCCAGCAAGTTTCGTTAACGTTACCTTTGACCTTTGACCTCTTAGTGCCCCCAGCAGTGGCATGCATGTGAACACACAGCTGTGTGTATGAATACCCAAACTGAAACAGTAGCCTAGTGTGTTTATGAATACACAGACTGAAACAGTAGCCTAGTGTGTTTAAGTCACCATGGATAAATGCTAATGTCACATTACAGAGAGTGTGAGGGAGAGAGAGAGAGAGAGAGAGATGGAGAGAGAGAGAGAGAGAGAGAGAGAGAGAAGGGAGAGAGAGGGGGAGAGAGAGAGGGTAGAGAAAGAGAGAGAGATGGGGAGAGAGAGAGAAGGGAGAGAGAGAGAGATGGAGGAAGATAGAGAGAGATAGGGAGAGATGGAGGAAGAGAGTGAGCGAGAGAGAGAGAGAGTAGGGAGAGAGAGAGATGGAGAGAGAGATGGATGGAGCGGGAGAGATGGAGGAAGATAGAGAGAGATAGGGAGAGATGGAGGAAGAGAGTGAGCGAGAGAGAGAGAGATGAGGGAGAGAGAGCAATGGAGAGAGGGATGGATGGAGGAAGAGAGTGAGCGAGTGAGAGAGAGGGATGGATGGATGGAAAGACAGAGGAAGAGAGAGATGGAAATCATCTGCATTATAGACATTTCCTCAGTGAAAACAATGTACTGAGCAAATATCAAATAGATTTTTACCAAATTTACCACATATTCACCCCACACACCCTTTATTTATTTAACTAAGTCAGTTAAGAACAAACAATGCTTAGGAACAGCGGGTTAACTGCCTTGTTGAGGGGCAAAATGACTGATCTTTACCTTGTCAGCTCAGGGATTCGAACTAGCAACCTTTCGGTTAATGGCCCAACACTCTAAACACTAGGCTACTCTGCCGCCTCTACACTCTAAACACTAGGCTACTCTGCCGCCTCTACACTCTAAACACTAGGCTACTCTGCCGCCTCTACACTCTAACCACTAGGCTACCTGCCGCCTCTACACTCTAACCACTAGGCTACTCTGCCGCCCCTACACTCTAACCACTAGGCTACCTGCCGCCTCTACACTCTAACCACTAGGCTACCTGCCGCCTCTACACTCTAACCACTAGGCTACTCTGCCGCCTCTACACTCTAACCACTAGGCTACTCTGCCGCCCGAATTGACAAACAAACAAACCAAAACAAAGGCAAATTCTTCTCATGCTTTGTTGATTTCAAAAAAGCCTTCGACTAAATTTGGCATGAGGGTCTGCTATACGAATGGATGGAAAGTGCCCAGGCCCTGACAGACCTGGACCCTGACAGACCTGGGCCCTGACAGACCTGGGCCCTGACAGACCTGGGCCCTGACAGACCTGGGCCCTGACAGACCTGGGCCCTGACAGACCTGGGCCCTGACAGACCTAGAAAATAATGGTGCTCCAAAATAGGTCCAGTTGCCATGACAACTACAAATACAAATTCCATCTTGACATCGTTGCCCTACAGCAGTGGTTACCAAACTTTTTATAGTCACGGATCGCTTCAAACATTCAACCTCCAGCTGCGTACCCCCTCTAGCACTAGAGTCAGCACATCATCTCAAATGTTGTTTTTTTGCCATCATTGTAAGCTTGCCACACACACACAATAGAAGAGTCCCCTAAGCATGCTAGTCCTGGGGCTTTGTTCACAAACACAAACATCCCACAGAGCCCCAGGACAGCAACACAATTAGACGCAACCAAATCATGAGAAAACAAAAAGATAATTACTTCACACATTGGAAAGAATTTACAAAAAACAGAATAAACTAGAATGCTATTTGGCCCTACACAGAGAGTACACAGCGGCAGAATACCTGACCACTCTGACTGACCCAAAAATGAAGGAAAGCTTTGACTATGTACAGACTCAGTGAGCATAGCCTTGCTATTGAGAAAGGACGCCAAAGGCAGACCTGGCTTTCAAGAGAAGACAGGCTATGTGCACACCGCCCACAAAATAAGGTGGAAACTCAGCTGCACTTCCTAACCTCCTGCCAAATATATGACCATATTAGAGACACCTAATATTGAAGTCGGAAGTTTACATACACCTCAGCCAAATGCATTTAAACTCAGTTTTTCACAATTCCTGACATTTAATCCTAGTAAAAATTCCTTGTCTTACGTCAGTTAGGATCACCACTTTATTTTAAGAATGTGAAATGTCAGAATAATAGTAGAGAGAATGATTTATTTCAGCTTTTATTTATTTCATCACATTCCCATTGGGCCAGAAGGTTACAGTCACTGAATAAGTATTTGTTAGCATTACCTTTAAATTGTTTAACTTGGGTCAAACGTTTCCGGTAGCCTTCCACAAGCTTCCCGCAATAAGTTGGGAGAATTTTGGCCCATTCCTCCTGACAGAGCCGGTGTAACTGAGTCAGGTTTGTGGGCCTCCTTGCTCGCACATGCTTTTTCAGATCTGCCCACACATTTTCTATGGGATTGAGGTCAGGGCTTTGTGATGGCCACTCCAATACCTTGACTTCGTTGTCCTTAAGCCATTTTGCCACAACTTTGGAAGAATGCTTGGGGTCATTGCCCATTTGGAAGACCCATTTGCGACCAAGCTTTAACTTCCTGACTGATGTCTTGAGATGTTGCTTCAATATATCCACATAATTTTCCTGCCTCATGATGCCATCTATTTTGTGAAGTGCACCAGTCCCTCCTGCATTAAAGAACCCCCACAACATGATGCTGCCACCCCCGTGCTTCACGGTTGGGATGGTATTCTTTGGCTTGCAAGCCTCCCCCTTTTTCCTCCAAACATAACGATGGTCATTATGGCCAAACAGTTCTATTTTTGTTTCAGACCAGAGGACATTTCTCCAAAATGCACGATCTTTGTCCCCATGTGCAGTTGCAGACTGTAGTCTGGCTTTTTAATGGCAGTTTTGGAGCAGTGGCTTCTTTCTTGCTGAGCGTCCTTTCAGGTTATGTCGCTATAGGACTCGTTTTACTGTGAATATAGATACTTTTGTACCTGTTTCCGCCAGCATCTTCACAATGTCCTTTGCTGTTGTTCTGGGATTGATTTACACTTTTCACACCAAAGTACGTACATCTCTAGGAGACAAAACGCGTCTCCTTCCTGAGTGGTATGACGGCTGCGTGGTCCCATGGTACTATTGTTTGTACAAATGAACGTGGTACCTTCAGGTGTTTGGAAATTGCTCCCAAGGATGAACCAGACTTGTGAAGGTCTCCGATTTTTTTTACGAGGTCTTGGCTGATTTCTTTTGATGCTCCCATGATGTCAAGCGAAGAGGCACTGAATTTGAAGGTAGGCCTTGAAATACATCCACAGGTACACCTCCAATTGACTCAAATTATGTCAATTAGCCTATCAGAAGCTTCTAAAGCCATGACATCATTTTCTGGAATTTTCTTTTCCAAGCTGTTTAAAGGCAGTCAACTTAGTGTATGTAAACTTCTGACCCACTGGAATTGTGATACACTGAATTATAAGTGAAACAATCTGACTGTAAACAATTAATGGAAAAATTACTTGTGTCATGGAAATAGTAGATGTAGTAGATGTCCTAACCGACTTGCCAAAACTATAGTTTGTTAACAAGAAATTTGTGGAGTGGTTGAAAAACTTGTTTTAATTAATGACTGTATGTATGACTGTATGTAAACTTCATACTTCAACTCTGATCACACTGACGCCAAAATATTTCTAAAACAAATCCAAATGTGATAAACTCCCATATCTATTGGATGAAATACCACCCCCGTGAAGCATGGAGGAGGAGGTGTGATGGTGTGGGGGTGCTTTGCAGGTGACACTGTAAGAGGCACATTATTTATAATTCAAGGAACACTTAACCAGCATGGCTACCACATCATTCTGCATCCCATCTGGTTTGTGCTTAGCTGGACTATCATTTGTTTTTCAACAGGACAATAAACCAACACACCTCCAGGCTGTGTAAGGGCTATATGACCAACAAGGAGAGTGATGGAGTGCTACATCAGATGATGTGTCCTCCACAATCACACGACCTCAACCCAATTGAGATGGTTTCGGATGAGTTGGACCGCAGAGAAGGAAAAGCAGCCAACAAGTGCTCAGCATATGTGGGAACTCCTTTAAGACTGTTGGAAAAAGCATTCCAGGTGAAGCTGGTTGAGAGAATGCCAAGATTGTGCAAAGCTGTCATCAAGGAAAAAGGTGGCTACTTTGAAGAATTTTAAATAAAAAATATATTTTGATTTGTTTAACACTTTTTTGGTTACTACAGTATTCCATATGTGTTACTTCATAGTTTTGATGTCTTCACTATTATTCTACAATGTAGAAAATAGTCAAAACAAAGAAAAATCCTATTTATTTTTACAAATTTGTAACCCATTTTTGTTGTAGACACAAAACTATCTTCCACAGGTTACCTTCAGACAAGTCCTATGACACTTGTGGGGGTCGTAGAGTCTCCCCTTTCCATTGAGGGGTCATAATAGTTTTGCAGGACATACCGTTCGAACGCTACAGACGTTTTCTCGAAAAGTCAGACTTTCGGGACGTGTCATGGTCTGATAAACCCTGCTCACCACAGAGGTGTCATGGGTCATGGTCTGATAAACCCTGCTCACCACATACGTGTCATGGTCTGATAAACCCTGCTCACCACAGAGGTGTCATGGTCTGATAAACCCTGCTCACCACAGATATGTCATGGTCTGATAAACCCTGCTCACCACAGATGTGTCATGGTCTGATAAACCCTGCTCACCACATACGTGTCATGGTCTAATAAACCCTGCTCACCACAGAGGTGTCATGGTTTGATAAACCCCCCAATTTAAAAAAAAAATTATGTTATTTAGATTCGACTTTAAAAATAAAAAAACGACTATACTTATCATAGTGATTCAGGAGTAACATTGAAACTGAATAATACCAACATTAGACAACTATAACGAAAACCCTGAAATTGCTGAAATAAGTAAATAAAATCATTAATGAGAGAATAGCTAGATTAACTGATAATACAAATAGCAGTGAGAATAAATAACACCAAGTGAGAGGGCACTATTTTGCAAAAGAGACAACAAAAATTTAACACCACCTTTTCACGTGTGGAAAATAATATTTTTCACATGTGAAAAAACAAATTAGCATTTTCAAATGTGAACAAATTAATTAGCATTTTCACAATGTGAAAAAACTGCATGTGGTTTTTCCATAAGGGTACCATGTTGAATAGGTTTATTTATGAAAAATAACAGCACAGTGTCTGTTTGCGTATCCTATTTAACCAACATATTCCTTCTATTCTCCCTCACCAGATCAGAGATGTCTTCTTCCATTTTGGGAACATATAGCAGCAGCTGATCCTCTACACACACCTTCAGACGCAGGTAGAAGTTAGACGAGTCCAGTTTATGGGCCTAGGGATGGAGAGGTAGAAGTTAAACGGGTCGAGAGAGAGCGAGAGTGAGTGAGAGAGAGCGAGAGTGAGAGAGAGAGAGAGAGAGGGGAGAGAGAGCGAGAAAGAGAGAGAGAGCGCGCGCGAGAGAGAGAGAGAGAGATAGAGAGAGAGAGAGAGAGAAAAACAGAGACAGAGAGAAACAGAGACAGAGAGAGAGAGAGAAACAGAGACAGAGACAGAGAGAGAGAGAGAGAGAGAGAGAGAGAGAGAAACAGAGACAGAGAGAGAGACATTAATTTGCAAAGACATGAACACCAGAGCCAATTCATGTTAATATTGAAGCTGCTGAGATTGAAACACTGGCTCAGACTGAAGTTATGAGAGCTTGGTTCCAGATGTCACGGTTGAAAAGAGGGACAGAAGGTTTTCACACACGTTTCTGTCTCCACATGTGTTGTTGTGTTACAAACAATCTACACAAAATAATCAGTAATGTGAAAGTGGAAGAAAAATGTTAACTTTGTAAAATATGTATGAACAACAGAATTATTCAGAACCCCTAGACTTTTACCACATTTTGTTAGTTAAAAAAAAAGAGTAAAATATTAGCTAGCTTATTTAAAACAAATTAAAAACAGAAATACCTTAGCTCAGGTTCATTGTGTTAACATTGAGATGTTTCTACAACTTGATTGGAGTCCACTTGTGGTAAATTAAATAGACTGGACATGATTTGGAAAAGCACGCACCTGTCTATATAAGGTCACTCAGTTGACAGTGCATGTCAGAGCAAAAAACAAGCCATGAGGTCGAAGGAATTATTTGTAGAGCTCCGAGACACGATTGTGTCAAGGCACAGATCTGGGGAAGGGTACCAAAACATTTGTGCAGAAAGTACCCAAGGACAAAGTGGACTCCATCATTCTGAAATGGAAGAAGTTTGGCACCATCAAGACTCTTCCTAGAACTGGCCGCCTGGCCAAACTGAGCAATCTGGGGAGAAGGGCCTTGGTCAGGGAGGTGACCAAGAACCTGATGGTCACTGACAGAAGTCCAGAGTATCATCTGTGGAGATGGGAGAACCTTCCAGAAGGACAACTATCTCTGCAGCACTCTACCAATCAGGCCTTTATGGTAGAGTGGCCAGATGGAAGCCACTCCTCAGTAAAAGGCACATGACAGCCTGCTTGGAGTTTGCCAAAAGGCACCTAAAGACTCTCAGACCATGAGAAACAAGATTATCTCTTTGGCCTGAATGCCAAGCATCACATCTGGTGGAAACATGGCACCATCCCTACGATGAAGCATGGCTGTGGGCATGTTTTTCAGTGGCAGGGACTGGGAAACATGTCATGTTGAGGGAAATATGAATGGAGAAAAGTACAGAGAGATTCTTGATGAGAACCTGCTCCAGAGCGTTCAGGACCTCAGACTGGGGAGAAGGTTCACCTTCCATCAGGACAACGACCCTAAGCAATCAGCCAAGACAATGCAGGAGTGGCTTCAGGACAAGTCTCTGAATGTCCTTGAAGGCCAAGTCAGCGTGAATGCGCCCGGCCCACCACAAGGAGTCGCTAGAGCGCGATGGGACAAGGAAATCCCGGCCGGCCAAACCCTCCCCTAACCCGGATGACGCCGGGCCAATTGTGCGCTGCCTCATGGGTCTCCCGGTCGCGGCCCGCTGCAACACAGCCTGGGATCGAACCCGGGTCTGTAGTGACACACTGCGATACAGCCTTTAGACCGTTGCGCCACTTGGGAGGCCACACCCATCATTATTATATTTCCCAACGTGCTCTACTGCAGGTAGATTTTTTTAGGATTGTTTTTAATATCTGTGTTTTTTGCATCTACATTGATTGATTTGATTGATTGTTTATAGTTATGCTTCAAAGAAAACAATACAGAGTCTTGTATTAAAACCCCTGTTGTTCTGGATGACTGTGTAATCAGAGCATGCGCACACCAGCTGGCAAGTGTCGTCACAGACGTTTTCAATCTCTCCTTGTCCCAGTCTGTAATCCCAACATGTTTAAAACTGACCACCATAGTCCCTGTTCCCAATCCAAGGTAACTTGATTAAGTGACTAACATACTGTGGCGCTCACATCTGTAATTATGAAGTGCTTTGAAAAGGCTTCTCGTGTCTCACATCACCAGCATCATCCCAGACACCCTGGACCCACTCCAATTCACATACCGCCCCAAACAGATCCACAGATGACACAATCTCAATTGCACTTCTCACTGCCCTTTCCCACCTGGACAAGAGGAGTAATAACTACGTGAGAATGCTGCTCACTGACTACAACTTAGTGTTCAAGACTATAGCTTAGGACCTTGGGACTGAACACCTGCATCGGTAACTGGATCCTGGTCGGCCCAAGGTGGTGAGGGTAGGCAAAAATACCCCCGCCATGCTGACCCTCAACATGGGGGGCCCCTCAGGGGTGCATGCTTAGTCCCCTCCTGTACTGCCTGTTCACCCGTGATTGTGTGGCCAATCACGACTCCAACGCCATCATCAAGTTTTCTGACGACACGACGGCGGTAGACCTGATCACCAACAACAACGAGACAGCCTGTAGGGAGGAAGTCAGAGACCTGGCAGTGTGGTGCCAGGACAACAACCTCACCCTCACGACAGTAAGACCAAGGAGCTGATCGTGGACTACAGGAGAAAGAGGGGGGAGCAAGTCACTATCCATATCGACGGCACTGTAGTGGAACGGGTCGAGAGCTTCAAGTTCTTTGGCGTCCATGTCACTAAGGACTTAACATAGTGCACACACACCCGAGCACAACAGCGCCCCTTCCCCCTCAGGAGGCTGAAAAGATTTGGCAGATCCTCTAAAAGTTCTACTGCTGCCCCATCGAGAGCATCGTCACTGGCTGCATCACCGCTTGGTATGGACAAATTCAGCGGCCTCAACCACAAAGCTCTACAGAGGGTGGTTCGTAAGGCCCAGTACATCACTGGGGCCGAGCTCCCTGCTATCAAGGACCTCTATATCAGGGGGTGTCAGAGGAAGGCCTTTAAAAATTGTCAGAACTTCAGCCACCCAAGCCAGTTCACTACTGTCCGGCAAACGACACCAGAGCATAGGCTCTTGGACCAACAGGCTTCGAGACACCTTCTACCCACAAGCCAAACAGCTGATAAATAGCCATCAGATTGATAAATAAGACTGAATAGTTGATTAAATGGTTACACAGACTACGTGAGTTGACCATATTATATATTATTACCTTACTATACACACTATATACACACTATATACACTATATACACACTATATACACACTATATACACACCATATACACACTATATACACACACTAGACTACATAAACACTATATACACACTATATACACACCATATACACACCATATACACACTATATACACACACTAGACTACATAAACACTATATACACACCATATACACACTATATACACACCATATACACACTATATACACACTAGACTACATAAACACTATATACACACTATATACACTATATACACACTATTTACACACCATATACACACCATATACACACTATATACACACTATATACACACCATATACACACTATATACACACACTAGACTACATAAACACTACATAAACACTATATACACACTATATACACACCATATACACACCATATACACACTATATACACACTATATACACTCTATATACACACCATATACACACTATATACACACTATATACACACTATATACACACCATATACACACTAGACTACGTAAACACTATATACACACTATATACACACTATATACACACTAGACTATATACACACTATATACACACTATATACACACCATATACACACTATATACACACCATATACACACTATATACACACTATATACACACTAGACTATATACACACTATATACACACCATATACACACTAGACTATATACACACTAGACTATATACACACTATATACACACCATATACACACTATATACATACTATATACACACTAGACTATATACACACTATATACACACTATATACATGCTATATACACACTAGACTATACACACACTATAGACACACTATATACACCCTTATACACACTATATACACACTATATACACCATATACACACTATGATAAGACTATTTACACACTAGACTATATACACACACTAGACTATACCCACACCATATACACACCATATACACACTCTAGATTAACACTAGAATAGAAGTAACAGTAATAGGAGTTCTCTCTAGATTAACACTAGAAGTAACAGTCAAGTCTAATGCAGTATTAATTTGACACCACGGAGTGCTTCATCAACAATCATCATAATGTAACACTATAATCAGAGTAGTTTTTACACTCTGTAGAGTGGGACCGTATGTACTCTGAGATAGTGTTAAAATTAAACTCTTTAAATGTTGATTTAACACTGAAAAAATGGTACTGTGTACAAGCTGGTTGTTAGGTGTAGTGTGTAAGATGTATAATCTATGTAATCTAAGTAGCCCACCTTGCAGACAGCGTCCAGGGTATCTTCTGCAGTCTCCCCTGGTTGAATGACGACAAGCACAGGCTGGTCGTTAGGTAGACACACCCAGGATGGGGCCAGGTAGTCAAGAACCCAAATCTCACTGTCCACGCTGTCCTGGGGAATCATTTTCAATGAACCCTCCTCCTTCTGGATATGGAAATAGAGGTTTAAAGGAGAAAGGGAATTACAATGATAACAAACTAAATAGATACTATTGTCTGAAATACTCCATACTATTACCTGAAATACTCCATACTATTACCTGAAATACTCCATACTGTTACCTGAAATACTCCATACTATTACCTGAAATACTCTAAACTATTACCTGAAATACTCTATACTATTACCTGAAATACTCCATACTGTTATCTGAAATACTCTATACTATTACCTGAAATACTCCATACTATTACCTGAAATACTCTAAACTATTACCTGAAATACTCTATACTATTACCTGAAATACTCCATACTGTTATCTGAAATACTCTATACTATTACCTGAAATACTCCATACTATTACCTGAAATACTCTAAACTGTTATCTGAAATACTCTATACTATTACCTGAAATACTCAATACTATTACCTGAAATACTCTAAACTGTTATCTGAAATACTCTATACTATTACCTGAAATACTCCATACTATTACCTGAAATACTCTATACTATTACCTGAAATACTCCATACTGTTATCTGAAATACTCTATACTATTACCTGAAATACTCCATACTATTACCTGAAATACTCTAAACTGTTATCTGAAATACTCTATACTATTACCTGAAATACTCCATAATATTGCTGAAATACTCCATACTTTTACCTGAAATACTCTAAACTATTGCTGAAATACCACATACTATTACCTGAAATACTCCATAATATTGCTGAAATACTCTATACTATTACCTGAAATACTCCATACTGTTATCTGAAATACTCTATACTATTACCTGAAATACTCCATACTATTACCTGAAATACTCTAAACTATTATCTGAAATACTCTATACTATTACCTGAAATACTCCATAATATTGCTGAAATACTCCATACTATTACCTGAAATACTCTAAACTATTGCTGAAATACTCCATACTATTACCTGAAATACTCCATACTATTACCTGAAATACTCTAAACGATTACCTGAAATACTCTATACTATTACCTGAAATACTCCATACTATTACCTGAAATACTCTAAACTATTACCTGAAATACTCTATACTATTACCTGAAATACTCCATACTGTTATCTGAAATACTCTATACTATTACCTGAAATACTCCATACTATTACCTGAAATACTCTAAACTATTACCTGAAATACTCTATACTATTACCTGAAATACTCCATACTATTACCTGAAATACTCTAAACTATTACCTGAAATACTCTATACTATTACCTGAAATACTCCATACTGTTATCTGAAATACTCTATACTATTACCTGAAATACTCCATACTATTACCTGAAATACTCTAAACTATTACCTGAAATACTCTATACTATTACCTGAAATACTCCATACTGTTATCTGAAATACTCTATACGATTACCTGAAATACTCCATACTATTACCTGAAATACTCTAAACTATTATCTGAAATACTCTATACTATTACCTGAAATACTCCATAATATTGCTGAAATACTCCATACTATTACCTGAAATACTCTAAACTATTGCTGAAATACTCCATACTATTACCTGAAATACTCCATACTATTACCTGAAATACTCCATACTGTTATCTGAAATACTCTATACTATTACCTGAAATACTCTAAACTATTACCTGAAATACTCCATACTGTTATCTGAAATACTCTATACTATTACCTGAAATACTCTATACTATTAACTGAAATACTCCATACTATTACCTGAAATACTCCATACTGTTATCTGAAATACTCCATACTGTTATCTGAAATACTCTATACTATTACCTGAAATACTCTATACTATTAACTGAAATACTCCATACTATTACCTGAAATACTCCATACTATTGACTGAAATACTACATACAATTACCTGAAATACTCCATACTATTATCTGAAATACTTCATACTATGGACTGAAATACTCCATACTATTACCTGAAATACTCCATACTATTACCTGAAATACTCTATGCTATTATCTGAAATACTCAATACTATTGACTGAAATACTCCATACTATTACCTGAAATACTCTATGCTATTATCTGAAATACTCCATACTATTACCTGAAATACTCCATACTATTACAAAACAACATGTTATACTAGTACATACAGTACAGTAGTTTTACAGAATCATGACAGAGGAATTTAACAAGCAACCAGCAGTCCATGTTATGTATTCTACACAATTCAAACGTATTTTGCTCAGAGACAGCGAAAACACAATAACTCCACAGCTAATAACTCCATTCTAATTAACATGAATTATATAGCTAATAACTCTAGTCTAATACACAGCTAATAACACTAGTCTAATACACAGCTAATTCCAGTATATCAGAATGCAGTGGATGAAAAGTAAGCTATAAATATAAATAGTAAAGTAAAGTACAGATCAAAAACTACTTAAGTAGTAAAGTATTTTTACTTAAGTGTTTTACACCACTGCCTGTCACTAAGACTACCATCCTGCCAGACTACCATCCTGCCTGTCACTAAGACAACCATCCTGCCAGACTACCATCCTGACAGACTACCATCCTGCCTGTCACTAAGACTACCATTCTGCCAGACTACCATCCTGCCTGTCACTAAGACTACCATCCTGCCAGACTACCATCCTGCCTGTCACTAAGACTACCATCCTGCCAGACTACCATCCTGCCTGTCACTAAGACTACCATCCTGCCAGACTACCATCCTGCCTGTCACTAAGAATACCATCCTGCCAGACTACCATCCTGCCTGTCACTAAGACTACCATCCTGCCAGACTACCATCCTAACTGTCACTAAGACAACCATCCTGCCAGACTACCATCCTGCCTCTCACTAAGACTACCATCCTGCCAGACTACCATCCTGCCTGTTACTAAGACTACCATCCTGCCAGACAACCATCCTGCCTGTCACTAAGACTACCATCCTGCCAGACTACCATCCTGCCTGTCACTAAGACTACCATCCTGCCAGACTACCATCCTGCCAGACTACCATCCTGCCAGACTACCATCCTGCCTGTCACTAAAACTACCATCCTGCCAGACTACCATCCTGCCTGTCACTAAGACTACCATCCTGCCAGACTACCATCCTGCCTGTCACTAAGACTACCATCCTGCCAGACTACCATCCTGCCTGTCACTAAGACTACCATCCTGCCAGACTACCATCCTGCCTGTCACTAAGACTACCATCCTGCCAGACTACCATCCTGCCTGTCACTAAGACTACCATCCTGCCAGACTACCATCCTGCCTGTCACTAAGACTACCATCCTGCCAGACTACCATCCTGCCTGTCACTAAGACTACCATCCTGCCAGACTACCATCCTGCCTGTCACTAAGAATACCATCCTGCCAGACTACCATCCTGCCTGTCACTAAGACTACCATCCTGCCAGACTACCATCCTAACTGTCACTAAGACAACCATCCTGCCAGACTACCATCCTGCCAGACTACCATCCTGCCTCTCACTAAGACTACCATCCTGCCAGACTACCATCCTGCCTGTTACTAAGACTACCATCCTGCCAGACAACCATCCTGCCTGTCACTAAGACTACCATCCTGCCAGACTACCATCCTGCCTGTCACTAAGACTACCATCCTGCCAGACTACCATCCTGCCAGACTACCATCCTGCCAGACTACCATCCTGCCTGTCACTAAAACTACCATCCTGCCAGACTACCATCCTGCCTGTCACTAAGACTACCATCCTGCCAGACTACCATCCTGCCTGTCACTAAGACTACCATCCTGCCAGACTACCATCCTGCCTGTCACTAAGACTACCATCCTGCCAGACTACCATCCTGCCTGTCACTAAGACTACCATCCTGCCAGACTACCATCCTGCCTGTCACTAAGAATACCATCCTGCCAGACTACCATCCTGCCTGTCACTAAGACTACCATCCTGCCAGACTACCATCCTAACTGTCACTAAGACAACCATCCTGCCAGACTACCATCCTGCCAGACTACCATCCTGCCTCTCACTAAGACTACCATCCTGCCAGACTACCATCCTGCCTGTTACTAAGACTACCATCCTGCCAGACAACCATCCTGCCTGTCACTAAGACTACCATCCTGCCAGACTACCATCCTGCCTGTCACTAAGACTACCATCCTGCCAGACTACCATCCTGCCAGACTACCATCCTGCCAGACTACCATCCTGCCTGTCACTAAAACTACCATCCTGCCAGACTACCATCCTGCCTGTCACTAAGACTACCATCCTGCCAGACTACCATCCTGCCTGTCACTAAGACTACCATCCTGCCAGACTACCATCCTGCCTGTCACTAAGACTACCATCCTGCCAGACTACCATCCTGCCTGTCACTAAGACTACCATCATGCCTGTCACTAAGACTACCATTCTGCCAGCCTACCATCCTGCCTGTCACTAAGACTGCCATCCTGCCTGTCACTATGACTGCCATCCTGCCTGTCACTAAGACTGCCATCCTGCCAGACAACCATCCTGCCTGTCACTAAGACTACCATTCTGCCTGTCACTAAGTCTGCCATCCTGCCTGTCACTAAGACTGCCATCCTGCCTGTCACTAAGACTACCATCCTGCCAGACTACCATCCTGCCTATCACTAAGACTGCCATTCTGCCTGTCACTAAGACTACTATCCTGCCTGTCACTAAGACTACCATCCTGCCAGACTACAATCCTGCCTGTCACTAAGACTACCATCCTGCCAGACTACCATCCTGCCTGTCACTAAGACTGCCATCCTGCCTGTCACTAAGACTGCCATCCTGCCTATCACTAAGACTGCCATCCTGCCTGTCACTAAGACTACCATCCTGCCTATCACTAAGACTGCCATTCTGCCTGTCACTAAGACTGCCATTCTGCCAGACTACCATCCTGCCAGACTGCCATCCTGCCAGACTGCCATCCTGCCAGACTACCATTCTGCCAGACTGCCATCCTGCCTGTCACTAAGACTGCCATCCTGCCTATCACTAAGACTACCATCCTGCCAGACTACCATCCTGCCAGAGTGCCATCCTGCCAGACTACCATTCTGCCAGACTGCCATCCCGCCTGTCACTAAGACTACCATCCTGCCTGTCACTAAGACTACCATCCTGCCTGTCACTAAGACTGCCATCCTGCCTGTCACTAAGACTACCATCCTGCCTGTCACTAAGACTACCATCCTGCCTGTCACTAAGACTGCCATCCTGCCTGTCACTAAGACTACCATCCTGCCTGTCACTAAGACTGCCATCCTGCCTGTCACTAAGACTACCATCCTGCCTGTCACTAAGACTGCCATCCTGCCTGTCACTAAGACTACCATCCTGCCTGTCACTAAGACTGCCATCCTGCCTGTCACTAAGACTACCATCCTGCCTATCACTAAGACTACCATCCTGCCTGTCACTAAGACTACCATCCTGCCTGTCACTAAGACTGCCATCCTGCCTGTCACTTAGACTACCATCCTGCCTATCACTAAGACTACCATCCTGCCTGTCACTAAGACTGCCATCCTGCCTGTCACTAAGACTGCCATCCTGCCAGACTCTCTGAATGTCCTTGACTTGCACCCGATTGAACCAGACTGATTGACCAAACTTGAACCCGATTGAACATCTTTGGGGAGAGCTGAAAATAGCTGTGCAGCAACACTTCCCATCCAACCTGACAGAGCTTGAGAGGATCTGCAGAGGAGAATGGGAGAAACTCCCCAAATACAGGTGTGCCAAGCTTGTAGCATCATACCCAAGAAGACTGGAGGCTGTAATCGCTGCCAAAGGTGCTTCAACAAAGCACTGAGTAAAGGGTCTGAATACTTCCGTACGTAAATGTAAAAAAACTGTTTCTGCTTTGTCATTATGGGGTATTGTGTGTAGAATAAGGCTGTAACAAAATCAGGAAAAAGTAAAGTGGTCTGAATACTTTTCGAAGGCTCTCTCTCTCTCTCTCTCTCTCTCTCTCTCTCTCTCTCTCTCCCTCCCCTAAATTATCTCTCCCTGTCTCTCTCTCTCTCTGTCTGTCTCTCTCTCTCTCCCTCATCTACCTTATCCCTCTCTGTCTCTCTCTCTGTCTGTCCCTCTCTCTCTCTCTCTCCCTCCCCTACCTTATCTCTCTCTCTCTCTCTCTCTCTCTCTCTCTCTCTCTCCCCCCCTACCTTATCTCGCTGTCTCTCTCTCCCCTACCTTATCTCTCTCTGTCTCTCTCTCCCCTACCTTATCTCTCTCTCCCTCTCCCTCCCCTACCTTATCTCTCTCTCCCTCTCCCTCCCCTACCGTATCTCTCTCTCTCTCTCCCTCTATCTCCCCTACCGTATCTCTCTCTCTCTCTCTCTCTCTCTCTCTCTCTCTCTCTCTCTCTCTCTCTCTCTCTCTCTCTCTCTCTGTCTCTCTGTCTCTGTCTCTGTCTCTGTCTCTCTCTCTGTCTCTGTCTCTCTATCTCTCTCTGTCTCTGTCTCTCTGTGTCTCTCTGTCTGTCTCTCTCTCTCTCTCTCTCTCTCTGTCTCTCTCTCTGTCTCTATCTCTCTCTGTCTCTGTCTCTCTCTGTGTCTCTCTGTATCTCTCTCTCTCTCTGTCTCTCTCTCTCTCCTCTCTCTCTCTCTCTATCTCTCTCCGTCTCTGTCTCTCTGTATCTCTCTGTGTCTCTCTCTCTATCTCTCTCTGTCTCTGTCTCTCTGTCTCTCTCTCTCTCTGTCTCTCTCTCCTTCTTACTTCCCTCCTATCTCTTTGTTCCTCCATCCCTCCATCCCTCCATCCCCCATCTATCTAATTCCCATCCCGTCTGTCTCTCCTTTCCATCTATCCATCATCCCATCCCTCGGTACCATCTCCATCTGTCCGCTGGTAGTGTGTCAGTCTACCTCGGTGGTCCTCTGTTTAACTGTGTGTGTGTGTGAAAGAAAGAGAGATGGGGGAGCCCACACTCACGTAGACACGGGGTATCTCACACACACAGAGAGAGACAGAGAGAAAGACAGAGAGAGAGAAGGTGGGGGAGGGAGAGAAACACAGAGAGAGAGAGAAAGGGAGGGAGAGAGAGTGGGAGAGGGAGAGAGATTGGGGGAGAGAAAGTGGGGGAGGGAGAGAGGCAGAGAGAGACAGATAAGGTAGGGGGTAGAGAGAGAGAGAGAGAGAGAGAGAGAGAGAGAGAGAGAGAGAGAGAGAGAGAGAGAAAGAGCAGGTAGGGGAGGGAGAGAGAAAGAGAGACAGAGACAGAGAGAGAGAGAGAGAGACACAGAGAGACAGAGACAGAGAGAGATAGAGACAGAGAGAGAGACAGAGAGAGAGACAGAGAGAGAGAGAAGACAGGCTATGTGCTCACTGCCCACAAAATTAGGTGGAAACTGAGCTGCACTTCCTAACCTCCTGCCCAATGTATGACCATATTATAGAGACATATTTCCTTCAGATTACACAGATCCACAAAGAATTTGAAAACAAATCCAATTTTGAAAAACTCCCACATCTACTGGGTGAAATTCCACAGTGTGCCATCACAGCAGCAAGATTTGTGACCTGTTGCCACGAGAAAAGGGCAACCAGTGAAGAACACACACCATTGTAAATACAACCCATATTTATGCTTATTTATTTTATCTTGTGTCCTTTAACCATTTGTACATTGTTAAAACACTGTATATATAATATGACATTTGTAATGTCTTTATTGTTTTGAAACTTCTGTATGTGTAATGTTTACTGTTAATTTTTATTGTTTTTCACTTTATATATTCACTTTATATATTATCTACCTCACTTGCTTTGGCAATGTTAACACATGTTTCCCATGCCAATAAAGCCCTTGAATTGAATTGAATTGAGAGACAGAGAGAGAGAGAGAGAGAGACAGAGACAGACACAGAGAGAGAGAGAGAGAGAGAGAGAGAGAGAGACAGACAGACAGACAGACAGACAGACAGACAGACAGACAGACAGACAGACAGACAGACAGACAGACATACAGACAGACAGACAGACAGACAGACAGACAGACAGACAGACAGAGTGAACTCCCCCTACTCCCTGAATCCCCAGTCCTCCCCTGTACCATCTGGCTCCCCTCCTGGTCCTAGCCCACCAAGGAGGTCTGTTCCCATCTTCCCAGCTCTCACACACACTAGTGGGGGGTGGAGAGAAGGCCAGCTGCATGGTATTGTAACATACACATCCCACTCCCCTAACCTAACTCTGGAGAGAGTTTTGACCCCCCGCATTCCCTCTGCCAGAACACACAGTATGGCACGTGGTATGTGTGGAGAGAACTCTAAACCCCCACAATCCCAGTGGGGGTTTTCATAATGTGTGTGTGAGTGCGTTTCCATCTGAAGACAGGTGACAGTGAAAGCAGGCTCTTCCCTTGTTCATGAAATATGGAGCAGACTGTGCCGTCTTCGTTGCTCTCACACTCAGAGTCCTCCCTAGTTCTCTCTAGACGATTCCCTCGTTCTCTCACAACTCTCTCTCTGTCACTGGGTTCTCTCTAGTTGTGTCGTCAGACGATCCCTCTTTCTCTCACAACTCTCTCTCTGTCACTGGGTTCTCTCTAGCTGTGTCATCAGACAATCTCTCGTTCTCGCACAACTCTCTCTCTCTGTCACTGGGTCCTCTCTAGTTGTGTCGTCAGACGATCCCTCGTTCTGTCACAACTTTCTCTCTGTCACTGGGTTCTCTCTAGTTGTGTCGTCAGACGATCCCTCGTTCTCTCACAACTCTGTCTCTGTCACTGGGTTCTCTCTAGTTGTGTCGTCAGACAATCTCTCGTTCTCTCACAACTCTCTCTCTCTGTCACTGGGTTCTCTCTAGTTGTGTCGTCAGACAATCTCTCTTTCTCTCACAACTCTCTCTAAATTCAATTCAATTCAATTCAAGGGGCTTTATTGTCATGGGAAACATGTGTTAACATTGCCAAAGCAAGTGAGGTAGATAATATATAAAGTTAAATAAACAATCAAATTAACCACATCACCTTTAGAGGGAAAAATATGCTTTTGACTCTTACCGATTTCTCACTGGCCGTATCTTCAAACCTTCTCTCCGTTGGTTTGATCACTGGTTCCCCCCCAGCAACAAACACCTGCAAACACACACACACACACACACACACACAGACACACACACACACACACACACACACACACACACACACACACGTTGTTTTCTTCATTATTTGTGATATCCAGGAAGTAAGAGTTAGGGGCTTAAAAGGTCAGGAGTCAGGGGTTAAAATGCAACACGGTGACGAACCTGGTTGATGCTGGGTCGACCTTTAACCTTCTTCTTAGATGTGGTGTCCAGCCCCCAGAGGGAAGAGAAGCGACTCCGCCGTTTACTAGAGGGGCGGGGCATAGCCTGGGACCGCTTCCTCACCGCGCTCTCTGTTCGCACCGCCACCTGAGGAGGGGACAGATCAATACATTGATTGATTAGTTGATTAGAAGAGTGTCTGTCTGTTTATTGTTTCTGATTGATTGATAAGAAGAGTGGCTGTCTGTTTATTGTTTCTGATTGATTGATTGATTGATTGATTGATTAGAAGAGTGACTATCTAATTATTGTTTCTGATTGATTGATAAGAAGAGTGGCTGTCTGTTTATTGTTTCTGATTGATTGATTGATTGATTGATTGATTGATTGATTAGAAGAGTGACTATCTGTTTATTGTTTATTGTTTATTGGGGCGACAGGGTAGCCTAGTGGTTAGAGCATTGGATTCGTAACCGAAAGGTTGCAAGTTCAAATCCCCGAGCTGACAAGGTACAAATCTCTCGTTCTGCCCCTGAACAGGCAGTTGACCGTTCCTAGGCCGTCATTGAAAATAAGAATTTGTTCTTAGTTAAATAAAGGATTGATTGATATCTGTGTTACATCATGTTCTCAACAATCTATTCAGATCAATGGATTCTAGACTGATTGGCCTGAGTAGGCATGGCGCCTTAATGGCAGCTAATATGTAAATATTATATTAGTCATATTTAGTTGTTTTGCTAGATTTTTTTTAACAAGTTTTGTTTTAATTAACAATTAACAATTAATATAATTACAATAGAGTATGTCTTAAACCACCATGGTGTTTCCAGACTGTCAAGTCAGTTGGTTGGTTTGGCTAGCTAGCTAACTAACATTAGCTAGTTGGTTTGGCTAGCTAGCTAACTAACATTAGCTAGTTGGTTTGGCTAGCTAGCTAACTAATATTAGCTAGTTGGTTTGGCTAGCTAGCAAACTAACATTAGCTAGTTGGTTTGGCTAGTTCGTTTGGCTAGCAAGCTAGCTAACATTAGCTAGTTGGTTTGGCTAGCTAGCTAACATTAGCTAGTTGGTTTGGCTAATTGGTTTGGCTAGCGAGCTAGCTAACATTAGCTAGTTGGTTTGGCTAGCTAGCTAACATTAGCTAGTTGGTTTGGCTAATTGGTTTGGCTAGCGAGCTAGCTAACATTAGCTAGTTGGTTTGGCCAGCTAGCTAGCTAACATTAGCTAGTTGGTTTGGCCAGCTAGCTAGCTAACATTAGCTAGTTGGTTTGGCCAGCTAGCTGTTTTAATTTGAACGCTGAAGGTTGAGGAGAATCCTGAAGAAAGAGGACAGCAGAACTGGCAGGGTGTAATGATGTGGCAAAGGCTCCTTGTTTGAAAGACAAAACGTGTAGTGAGCTTTTCTTGTGCACAGAGACTGTCCGGGACATCGCCCAGGTGGGTTTCTGCGTGTTTGGTCGAGGAGTAGCTTGTCAGCTACATGTGGTGGCTCTGCTCCGAGGTGCAATACCTGTTAATCGGTTCTGGACCATGGATTTCAAGACCGGACCTGTCTGACTCTGACTCGGTCCCCTGAGTCTTTACCTGTTGTGACCGCTCCCTCTCTCCATCCTCATAAAGACATTTATCATGTCGTTTTTTTTTTTGTGCCTATTTGTTGAATTATTTAGGCGTGGACGGTACAAACTGCAATTCAGCTTATAGCAGCCAATGTTGTACATCAAGGCAAATAAATGAATCCAAATTAGTCGATTGTAAGACTTACTAGTGTCTAATGTCTATATTGATGGCTCACTTAATAACCTTTTACTGCAGTGGGCTAAATCAGGGTCACACAGAGTGATTATTGGTAATCAGGGTCACACAGAGTGATTCTGGGTAATCTGGGTCACACAGAGTGATTCTGGGTAAACAGGGTCACACAGAGTGATTCTGGGTAATCTGGGTCACACAGAGTGATTCTGGGTAAACAGGGTCACACAGAGTGATTCTGGGTAATCAGGGTGACACAGACTGATTCTGGGTAATCAGGGTGACACAGAGTGATTATGGGTAATCAGGGTCACACAGAGGGATTCTGGGTAATCAGGGTGACACAGAGGGATTCTGGGTAATCAGGGTGACACAGAGTGATTCTGGGTAATCAGGGTCACAGAGAGTGATTCTAGGTAATCTGGGTCACACAGAGTGATTCTGCGTAATCTGGGTCACACAGAGTGATTCTTGGTAAACAGGGTCACACAGAGGGATTCTGGGTAATCAGGGTGACACAGAGTGATTCTAGGTAATCAGGGTCACACAGAGTGATTCTTGGTAAACAGGGTCACACAGAGGGATTCTGGGTAATCAGGGTGACACAGAGTGATTCTTGGTAAACAGGGTCACACAGAGTGATTCTGGGTAATCTTCAACTAAATTCACTTTGAAACCAAAATATCCACCTCACTGGGTTATGGGCTGAAACAACAACAAGACAGGTTGTACCAGGTCAGATACAGAGTTGACATGTTTTCAGTTTTCATCTCAATATTACACTTTATTTACATCACAGAAGACTGAAATATTAACAAAGCTGGTTTGACTTTGGAAACACGGGATTGGCTGAAACGTGTGTTACCTCGTCGTCTCAGAGAACCCTATTGCGGTCTAACAATTTTGTGATAATTGATCAGTAGTTGGGTTCAGTGGTTGTGTTACAGTTACTCAAGTGATAGATGTAA